>NW_020711894.1:0-23360 GCF_002925995.2 Terrapene triunguis | reverse complement strand
CCTGATATTCTATGATTCTATGATTCTATGAAAATTGGAACCTTCCACTGATTTTCAGATTACCTCTTAAGTATGATAGACCAGTTCTGAATATGATAAATTATACAGAAATCTCTATCCATATTCCCAACTTCTACTTGCCATCTTATTTCTGGGAGGATATGTTTCCTGAAAAATTCAAGTTGTGTATTCAGAACACCATGTTGATACCCACAAAATTCCTCTTGAGGTTAACTGGTTAACTTCAATGAAAGATGGGTTTCAAGTCAGTGAACAAAATATTTAATTACGATCCTAATAAAGCCATTTTAATACACCTCTTACAATATTCATCCTTTGTACAGCTGGCAAATACAGTCAACTTCTTCCTAGTCAGTGTCTTCCCTCAGAATTCAAGATCAGGCCAAACAGCATCTTTGGGCACACGTGCATAACTCCCATTCTGGGATTAGGAGCATATGGAAATTTACTGTGTGAATGAGCAGACTGTGTTGAAACAGTTCTCCTGCCCTAATGATGCTGACTTCAAATGAAAGGGCATGCTGAAAGAAACTGTTTCTGGATTGATTATCTTACATTGTATTAATAAGTCTGCATGAAGGCTTGCTTGGTGACTTAAAATAGCTTTAAAAAGCTGTTTTTCTAAGTAAGGTGAAATATGAAGGAAGACTGACTGCTGGAATTTGGCTACGTACTTCTGTTATTATTAGTGTATATCAAACTTGCTGTTGATAGTGAAAAGAATTAGTTAAAAATATAAATACATATTGTGCCGCTTTGTAAAATGCTGACACATGGAGTCCTTAGATAATCATTTAAAAAAAAAAGATGCAATTCAGGGATAAACAAGTGAAAAGATATTTTGGAAACAGCAATTGTATCATATCTTTTCAAAACACTAGAAGAGGGAAGTGAGTGTCTCTCTTCTTCTTTTTTTTTTTTTTTTTTTAAATCTACAACTAATATTTTTACTGAAATTCAGTCCAATGCCACCATACCCACTCTGGGAAGGCCTGGATCCATATGTAAATTTCATTATGCAGGACTGTTTCCTTAATTGGAGTGATTTCAAACACCCCAGAATATTAGGGAAGTTTAGATTCAAATACAATTTTAGATGTAATAATTGAAATTCAGCTTTATTTCTAAGGCCTCAATAATGTAATGTAATTTTTCACCTGTTTAGCTGCCTTAATACAAGAGTCACCACATTGTGGTGACTCTTGTGATTTTTGGTCATGTTACATTGTGCACAAAATGAAGGGAAAGTTGTTCAACAACCAAAATATAGGGACATATTCTGATCTTGCTTACACCAGTGTAAATCAAGAGCAACTGTATTAAAATCAGTGGACTAACACTGAAATAAATTGGGATTAAAATAAAATCTAGATAGCCTTTCTGCTATCTAAGTACAGGAATTTCACTATTTTTTGTAAGTATAATAGTTACAAAAAGAAAATGGCTTGACATTTAGATACTCTGACATTTTCCATCGATATTAATAGGACTAGAAAATTGTCATTCTGGGTGCCATTTACCAATGAAGTGATACTTATTAATTACAAATGTTATGTCATTTGTTTTTAGATATAAAAGGTTATGGATTCCTTTATTTCTCACTTTGATGAAATCTAAATCAGTACAGAAGCAAAACCTTTGAAAAATAAAATATGAACTTTAAATAAGATTATAACCCCCCAGGGCTTGTACATGAGTAAAAGTGCTGCCATTCAAAGAATTAAGAATACATTTTCTACATACAACAGTTCTGCATTTGCAGATCTGAACTCTGCCTAAATATACCTTGAAAGCATGTAAAGGTAAAAATATTAAATTCAGCGATATAAAAAGTTTGTGACTCTTGTGGTCAACTGAATGCATTGAAGGAGCTTTCCTACAGAACAAGGATGTAAATGTTTAATGAGCCCATTTTAAATGGAGAATTATTTGACAAGATGCATTTAGTCAATTTAGTCAATCCATTTTGAAGCACTTGGAGGAGAGGAAGGTGATCAGGAACAGTCAAGATGGATTCACCAAGGGCAAGTCATGCCTGACCAACCTGACTGCCTTCTATGATGAGATAAACTGGCTCTGTGGATATGGGGAAAGTGATGGATGTGATATATCTTGACTCTAGCAAAGCTTTCTATACGGTCTTCCACAGTATTCTTGCCAGCAAGTTAAAAAAAGTATGGATTGGATGAATGGACTATAAAGTGGATAGAAAGCTGACTAGATTGTCGGGCTCAACGGGTAATGATCAACGGCTCAATGTCTAGTTGGCAACCAGTATCAAGCGGAATGTCCCAGGGGTCGGTCCTGGGGTGGGTTTTGTTCAACATATTTATCAATGATCTGGATGATGGGATTAATTGCATCTTCAGCAAGTTCACAGATGACACTAAACTGGGGGGAGAGGTAGATACGCTGGAGGGTAGGGATAGGGTCCAGAGTGACCTAGACAAATTGGAGGATTGGGCCAAAAGAAATCTGATGAGGTTCAACAAGGACAAGTGCAGAGTCCTGCCCTTAGGAAGGAAGAATCCCATGCACTGCTACAGGCTGGGGACTGACTGGCTAAGAAGCAGTTCTGCAGAAAAGTACCTGGGGATTACAGTGGAAGAGAAGCTGGATATGAGTCAGCAGTGTGCCCTCATTGCCAAGAAGGCCAATGGCATATTGGGCTGTATTAGTAGGAGCATTTCCAGCAGATCTAGGGAAGTGATTATTCCCCTCTATTCAAAAGTGGTGAGGCCACACCTGGAGTATTCCATCCAGTTTTGGTCCCCCCCACTACGGAAGGGATGTGGACAAATTGGAGAGAGTCCAGCGGAGGGCAACAAAAATGATCAGGGGGCTGGGACACATGACTTACGAGGAGAGGCTGAGGGAACTGGGGTTATTTAGTCTGCAGAAGAGAAGAGTGAGGGGGGATTTGATAGCAGCCTTCAACTATCTGAAGGGGGGGTTCTAAAGAGGATGGAGCTCGGCTGTTCTCAGTGGTGGCAGATGACAGAACAGGAAGCAATGGTCTCAAGTTGCAGTGGGGGAGGTCTAGGTTGGATATTAGGAAACACTATTTCACTAGGAGGGTGGTGAAGCACTGGAATGGGTTACCTAGGGTGGTGGTGGAATCTCCATCCTTAGATGTTTTTAAGGCCCGGCTTGACAAAGCCTTGGCTGGGATTATTTAGTTGGTGTTGGTCCTGCTTTGAGCAGCGGATTGGACTAGATGACCTCCTGAGGTCTCTTCCAACCCTAATATTCTATGATTCTAAGACAGACTGAGAATAAGTTTTGTGCTGCAAAAATGACACTGTTTAAAAGTGAACACCCAGAATGCTTAATTGTGCTTCTGTAATAAAGATATAACCTCAGAAACCATAAAACAATACTTCCCAAACCTCCATTTTTTTCTCCTTTCCTTTGAAATAGCATTTCCTCCCCACAAAAAATTCTTCTCTGATAACAGTTTGAAGCAGTAGGCAAATAGGAAACCATTTTGTTCTCACATCTGCACTGTGAATCTTCAGTACAGTACATGCTTGGAGTTTGTCTCATTTCCATTCGAAGAGCCACCTATTTAGGGAAAACACAAGAGTGTGGATCTCAGAGTAGATTTTTTTCCCCATAGTTTTGAAAAATGCTCTAACACCATTTACAGTAGAAAACATGGTTATTCATTAAACTGGATTTCTGAAATGAAGGGTGGGTATACTTATGGGGTTCAGATTAAGTTCACAATTTACAAATCAATGACGCTGGAGTGATTTATTCTTCTTTCACGCCAGGCTATTTCTTCAGATTTAATACTGGAAATACAAAATATACAGAGAAAGATTTAGGGTCTAACTAGCTCTGCTTTGGATTATGATAATCAGGGTTGAAAGCAAATGTGCCTTTCTCTCTAATACAGTTGTTGCTGTAACTTATAACTCAACATGGGTAATTGCTTACATTAGTATTTTCTAACACATTAGCTCTGAGAAAATGAAAGAAAACATTTACCCACATTTACTAATGCTATCAAGTTCTCCCCCCTAATATCTTAGCACATCCATAGATCACACAGTTCGTTATGTCAGGAGGCTTTGGCTGTCATTGCCTATTGTGCTAACTTTCCAGACTACAGTATTAATCTTACAAAGGACTTTGAAATTTAATTTGAAGTAATACAAACAATGAATACGTCAAGACTTTTATGCTCTTTGTCATGCCAATGAATAATTGGTATACACTTTTTGTTGTCATTGTTTGTAAGCAAAATTTTGGATAAACGGACTAGGAAGCAGCAGAAGAAAAGTCCTAGTACTGGCAATCCAGAGACCCTTTCTGATCCTTTGTGTTTTTCCTTGATGAATCCACATCAATTCAATTGGAACCCGATTGAAAGTCCATTGAAGTCAATGGAAAGAATCCTATTGACTTCAGCAGACTTTGGATAGGGCCCTCGAAGTCTAAAAACAGAAAAAGGGGGCTTTTCAATCCTTTGCTTTCTTCCTTTGATTTATGCGTGGGTAAAAGTAAATTTCATCTGGTTCATTGAAATGTATTCTGCATAGTGATATGTCAGACAGAATGATTTCACCAGAATAGTGATAACATTATACAGTGCCATGCTCATGGGATTATGCTATTGTTTCAGATTTAATTACCAAATTATCACACATTTCCCAAGCTTATGATCATAAATTGAATCTATTGTCAATCATTTTACTGCTTCTGAATAGCAGAAAGGTGTCTATTGCTGGCATACACTGCTGGACTCATTCTTCTGCATTGCGGGCACCAGGATTGCAGAAGCTATGTCTCTACTTGCACAAACCACTGAGAAATATACTGCTGCTGTTTGTCATCTGTGAGCAGACACGTTTGAAAAATGCTTTTGTTTGATCGTTTTTAGTGTGAGAAATAGTCTTTACAAATGATGGAGAGCTAGGTCGAGGAAAGAATTATCTTTATCATAGTATTTCTAGAAGACAAGGGATTTTTATTCACATCCCAATGAACACATACAGCAGTTAAATTATGCAGTTTTTAAATTAGTAATGACAAAACTTGGCTGAATATTTTAATCTTTTATAGGGCTGTTTCACGTTTTATTAGGAAATGTTTTATTCTCTATTTAAAGTTCTTAAGGTCCTCTGGGTTAAGATGGGGAAAATTAAACAATCCTATAAGCACATCCCTTGGCCCGCGCTGCTTTCAGCAGCTCCCATTGGCCTGGAGCAGCGAACAGCGGCCAGTGGGAGCCATGATCGGCTGGACCTGCGGACACGGCAGGTAAACAAACCGGCCTGGCCCACCAGGGGCTTTCCCTACACAAGCAGCGTCCCAAGTTTGGGAAACACTGCTATAAGGTGTTTTCAGTTTGATCACTTTAATGTAACAGGAAGAATAATGACAATCCGGGGCTGGATCAAGCCATCCATGGAGGGCCCACCATACATGGATCTCTCCTCCTCTATATGGAAAGAGGGCTGGCAAAGAGATGAGGTTATTCCAAGTAAGGAAAAAAGCTGGAGCCAAGTGAGGTCAGGGAGGGTTACTATTGTCTCCCCTCTTGTCCACAGAACATAACTGGAAAAGGCAGTAGAGCCCCAGGATGTATGTTACATTTTCTATTGACTTCCCCTGTACATCTGTGAGTCCCGGGTCAGCTGCAGTCAGGAGAGTTCCCTGGCAGCATGGCTTGATTGGACCCATACAGTTAGGGGGTAGACAGGAGTGAAAGTGAGATGGTACGGGCTGGTACAGCGTACCAGTAAGAAGCCAATACCGGTCCATACACAGCCCATGTTAAAGCGCTGCCGCGGCAGTGCTTTAAGTAGGATTCTTAAAGTGCTACCGTGGCAAAGGACCCTCCTTAATGCGCTGCCGTGGCAGCGCTTTAACGTCGCTGTCCCTTCCCCCCCCCCGTTGGCGGCCCTGCCAGTAGGGACACTACCAGTAGGGCCGCCAACAAGGGAGGCAAAAGGGGCAATGATGTTAAAGTGCTGCTGCAGCGCTTTAACATCATTACCCCTTTTGCCCCCTGAGCCGCCGACAGGTGGGGGCAAAAGGGGCAACTGCCCTGGGGCCGGCGATTTAAAAGGGCCTGGCGCTCCCGGCCGCCGCCACTGCTAATGCGGCAGCAACCAGAACCCCGGACCCTTTTAAATCGCTGCCAGAATCCCGGGCGGTGGGGGCTAGGCAGCGTGGATAGGCTGGCTGGGGGAGGCTGACCCCCCAGCCCTGCTCCTTCCGCTTGAGGCCCCGGCCCCCGTATCGGCAAGAATTTAATATTACTTTCACCCCTGGGAGTAGATGACTGCCAGGGGCTAGAGTTGGTAAGAGATCCAGGGTCTCTAGGGGCCCATGGGATCTCCCGTATTTTGGAGTAGCTCCCGTGGCTTTACCCTGTGGTGTAACCTCCATGAGAGAGTCTTTGTGGAGGGTGAAGAGGGGCTGGCCATGAGTTACAGTGTTAGCGTTTTCTCACAAGAAACTGTAAAAGCATTAGAGGAGCTTTTCAAGGGTATTAGGTTGATGATGTGCACTGAGTTCTGGTAAGCAATTTTGCAGCACAGCTTTCTCTTTTTCATTGCCTCACTATTTTTGTAGTTGTGACATTAGCTTCTGCACTTTTGGTTCAAGACTCATAAGGCTATTTATTGTCAAGCTTGCATGATACTATGTGATATCATCTAATCTTTTTAAGTTACTACCTAATTCTAGTTAAACTTTTTGAAGTTAGACATCAATGGGATAGCATCTGACTTGAAGCTGAACTCATGAATGAAATTATGAGCTGTGATTTAGCTGCTAGTGTTCATTCTAAAAGGTTGCACTTACAGAACTCCCAGATTTAAGGAAAGGAAATGTTGTACTGTTACTTCAGATCGAAGATTCTATAGTTTGATCTTGTAGTAAAATTATAGGTCCTTGTCTGAGACAGCCTTCATTGAATGAGATCTATTTGAATGTATCTATTTCAGGACTTCATGAAGTAAATCTACTCTACCATCATATTTGGATGTGCTAACACACAGGTGTGAAGCATTGCATTTATTATAGATCTGTCTTAAAATACTTTTTTAAAAGGAATACTAAGCTGTAAGGGCAAAATTTTGTCATCAAAAGCTCAAATGAAATTCCTTGTGAAGCAATATGAGGCAGAGTTCAGTCCCCAGCATTTTTATACGTGATGTTTAATTTTTGACCAGCCATGCTAAAGAACCAGCCTCTGTAGATTTGCTGTTGCTGGCAATGCTAATAAGAATAAAAGATAAGATTATTGGAGAGATTTGAATTTGAGGAAAGAGAATTTGATGAAAGATGCTAAAATATCCTGCAATACAGGTGAGACCAAAAAATCACCAAACACATAACCTTCAAAATAATTTTGGATAAAATGGGACTTTAAACTGCCTTAGCTTTTGGTTTCAAAATAGCAAAATCTGGGTGAATTTTTTTTTTGAAAACTTGTTATACATTATTTCGACCAACCCCACTCTCTATCACCTCCATACATTTGTAATAGCTTAGTCTTTTACAATAAATCCAGAGGTCTTTAGTTAGTTGTTACTCATTTTTCACTTGGTTCTTGATCAGGCAAATTCCAATTTACCTGTGTTCCTCTCTCCTCAGTAGGCAGCCCCTCCACGGCAGGCAGCACACAAATATCATTACCTATTATACTTAGCACTGTCTCCCAGTGCCAGCTACCATATTCATTATATATGGAGTGGTCTTTACAGACCATTTTAAATAGAACCAGACTCTTCTCCCTTTGTGACTTTATACCACTCTATGTATAGCCCAAAATCATATACGCTTCTTTTGTTGCCATGTCACATTGCAAGCTAATATAAAAATTACTGTCCACTATCACCCATAGGTTTTTTACACCACTACTGCATTCCTACTTCATCCCTTGAATATCTGTGTTTTGGTCTATTCCCTGCAGATGTTAGTTTTTATGTTTCCAGGTTGAATCTCCTTTCGTTTTTACTGGCCCATTCTAACCTCCTGGTCACTGTTTATTTTTTCCTCTGTCCTCTACTGGTGTTTGAGACACCTCCCAGTCTAGAATAATTTTTATTTGCATGTAATGGTCCATTTATTCTCTCTTCTAGAGCATTAATAAAGCTGCTAATTTAGCACCACATACCCCAATCTTGATATATTCCTTGTTTTCATTATCCTTTTTTTATGGTTCCTCAGATAGTTTTCAATCTATTTGACAGTGTTGATCTGTAAGGCAATTTGAATTAATTTTTCAAGTAATATTTGACAAGACTATTATCAGATGCTTTTGTAAAGAGTGTATTACATGTACTGCATTTAGTAAAAAAGCAGATCAAGCATGTCTTACATGATTTGCTCTTTACAAACCCATACTGTTTATTGATCATAATTCTTTTATCTACTAGATCAAGGGTCGGCAACCTCTGGCACGCGGCTCGCCAGGGTAAGCACCCTGGCGGGCCGGGGCAGTTTGTTTACCTGCCACGTCAGCAGGTTCAGCCGATCGCAGCTCCCACTGGCTGCGGTTCGCTGTCCCAGGCCAATGGGGGCGGCGGGAAGCGGCGTGGGTGAGGGATGTGCTGGCCGCAGCTTCCCGCCACCCCCATTGGCCTGGGTCGGTGAACCACAGCCAGTGGGAGCCGCAATCGGCCGAACCTGCTGACGCGGCAGGTAAACAAACTGGCCCGGCCCACCAGGGTGTTTACCCTGGCAAGCCGCGTGCCAGAGGTTGCCAACCCCTGCTTTAGAGCCTACAAGTCCACTAAGTCCTACTTCTTGTTCAGCTAATCACAAAAAAACAAGTTTGTTTACATTTACGGAACATAAAGCCTAATGTAAATTACTATTTACAATGTCACCAGAAAGTGAGAATAGGTGTTCGCATGGCACTTTTGTAGCAGGCATGGCAAGGTATTTAAGTGCCAGATGTGCTAAACATTCATATGCCTCTTCATGCTTCGGCCACCATTCCAGAAGACATGCTTCCATGCTGATAACATTCGTTAAAAAAAATGTGTTAATTTAATTTGTGACTGAACCCCTTGGGGAAGAACTGTATGTCCCCTGCTCTGCTTTACCTGCATTGTGCCATATATATCATGTTATAGCAGTCTCAGATGATGATTCAACACATGTTGTTCATTTTACAAACACTTTCACTGCAGATTTGACAAAACGCAAAGAAGATACCAATGTATTTCTAAAGAAAGCTATAGCACTCGACCCAAGGTTTAAGAATCTGAAGTGCCTTCCAAAATCTGAGAGGGACAAGGTATGGAAGATGCTATCAGCAGTATTAAAAGAGCAACAGTCTAATGCAGAAACTACAGAACCCGAACCACCAAAAATAAATCAACCTTCTGCTGGTGGCATCTGACTCAGATGAAGAAAATGAATCCGTGCCAGTCCACACTGCTTTGGAACATTATCGAGCAAAACCCATCATCAGCATGGATGCATGTCCCCTGGAATGGTGGTTGAAGCATGAAGGGACATATGAATCTTTAGGGCATTTGGCACGTAAATATGTTGTGATGCTGGCTACAACAGTGTCATGTGAACGCCTGTTCTCACTTTCAGATGACATTGTAAACAAGAAGCAGGCAGCATTATCTCCTGCAAATGTAAATAAACGTGTTTGTCTGAGCAATTGGCTGAACAAGACATAGAACTGAATGGACTTGTAGGCTCTAAAGTTTTACATTGTTTTTTTTTTTTAATTCAGGGTTTTTGTTTTTTTGCATAATTCTACATTTGTAAATTCAACTTTCATGATAGAGATTGCACTACAGTACTTGTAATAGGGGAATTAAAAATACAATTTCTTTTGTTTTTTACAGTGCAAATATTTGTAATAAAATAAATATAAAGTGAGCACTATACACTTTGTATTCTGTATTGTAATTGAAATCAATATATCTGAAAATGTAGAAAACATCCAAAAATAATTAAACAAATGGTATTCTCTTATTATTTAATACTGTGATTAATTACACTATTAATCACGATTAATTTTTTTAATCATGCGATTAATCATGATTAGCTTTTTTAATTGCTTGACAGCCCTATTTTTTAATTGTTTTTATTCCTCTGATCCTTTATTCCCTCATGCATTTATTCCCTCAGGGGTTTATTTTTATATGGTCTATCTTTTGCTCAGAAAGTTTAGTTTTTGTATAGTATTCATTCGGAGGCAAATATGAAATATGAACTCTTGCTCTTATGTTCTGAGATTCTGCGGGATTTGTTGAATCATTAGCATTTACCAGTGTTATTAGTGGGACCTCGTTTCAATACCTATCCAGGATTTTGTTGCTACTTCATGTGTGGTATGAAATTATATTATCAACTGTTTGAGGAAAAGCCTTATCCTGTTTATCTGCACTGTGAAATATCTAGAAAAAGTCTAAGTACTGGAAAAAAAATAGAAGTCATCTGATAAGGTAAAAGAACCCCTCAGATTTCCTGTAAGATTGTTACATTAAATGCTGTCAAAGTGGCAACTACACCTACATTACTTTTAGTCAGCAGTGAGTGAAATAATGAAAAGACGTTATGGGCCACAGTTTCAAAATGCATTTCTTAAATTCCTACCGTATTATTGGATGATAGGAACAAAGCTATTCTATCAGTCAGTATGATTTGGCATTTCTAACTGTCATTGTCTTCGGGCGAAGCATAGGCTAAGATTTACTGAGGTTGAAATCCCAATCCACGAATTTACCACCACTCACTGCATCTTACACTACTGTATTTTTCACTAATTTGATATAACTAATAACATTATCTCTTCACTACATCATGTTGCATATTAAATTGATGTTGGAGTACATGGGATAAATAATATCATGCACTTTTTGGAGACCATCACAGTAGTTGGCCAGTTGAGCTAGAGAATCAATTTAACATTTCATTCCTTTCCCTTTCTTCAATATAAGTTTAATATTTTAGGGTAAGTCATTTACTCTTTAGTTTTCTGTTAACTTTTAAAAATAGAACAATATAGGAAAATGGCTTAAAGGAAACATATTGTTTATTTACCTTTTACTTCACTTTCAAGTACCTCTTTCAGTCACTGCTGGTGTTTTCCAACTTGATTCATTCTACAAGGCCTGTTTCATAGATTTAAATGGAGGCTTATATCTTGACCAATTCTACATCTTGCAATAATGTCCTTTGAAGTCGTTATGATATACTGTGTCACAGTAAACTCTTATAAAGCAGCTAATGAATAGACACTGTACAGTTCTAACTTTGGACCTTTGGAAATGTATCTTATCAAGATGGGATAAGGATCTATCATTATTATTATTTACATTACATTGTAGTGTCTAGGAGACTCAGGACTGGCCCTGGACCCCATTTGTGTTAGGGGCTGTACAAGCACAGAACAAAAAGACAAATGCTGCCCCTCACAGAAATTACATTCTAAGTACAAGACAAGAGACAATAGATGGATACACAGAGACTAACAGGGGAGTATGAGGAAACACTGAGATTATATTGGTGAGCATGATAAACTGTGGTCAGCACACCAGCAGCCTAACTGTTGTAGGAATTAGTGACACAATTTGTGAACGACAGGGGCCCATGAGGCCACCATAGATATTGAAATTTTGGCCAACTGCCTTCAATTTTATTAAATCCATAACAGGATTACTTCTCAGAGCAACGTGTCTTGGTAACAAGAGGAAAGGGGGGATGGATCTGTCCCTTTTCATTGCTCAGATCTAGAGCATACCATTCCCAGAGCTCAAGCGATCCACTTAAACTAAAGCCCCATCAATGTCTGTGCTTTGTAAATGCCTTGTAAGATGTTCAGGCTTCTCTGTGAGTTCAACCCCCTTTTGTAAGCAAGATATGCTGATGCCTGATTTGCAGGGAAAAGGGCTTCATCCTAAGTCTCTCCCCTTGCAGGTTTGAGATAAGCATCCCCAATAACTACCTGATAAAAACCAGTTCTGATGCCTGGACCTACCACACACAGTTGTGACCCCACGAAACTAAAAATCACAAATCTGTTCCAATTCAGCAAATGGTTTATATCAACCAACTGTCTAAGTCCTTGAACACTCACACCAACCGACCGTAAAGACCTCAAATACCAACGTTATCCAACCACAAAAAGTCTTCTGTCACCTCAGCCAACCGAGCTACTGTTGAAATCTATGAAATCCTTACAAGTTCACACAAAACAATTGTACAACTTGCCAAGTCGACAGGAGCTCACGCAGCTGATCCAACTCCCTTAATATGCGTATTAGTGTCAAAGTCTGTGATACCCACACCACATAAAACCACAAAAATGCTTCAGTCCAGGTGACTGTAGAATTCTTCTACTTTCGCACTGTTCTGTGAAAATCCCAAATGCAACTGTAAGACAAAAGAACCCACAACTGTTATTAGCACTCATAATAGCATGTGGTGGGGGAAGGGGATGGCGGGAATGATTTTGCAGTGATGAGTAGAGCAAGAAAGAGGACCTCTTCCATATTTCTTAACTGTCCTCCACCCCATCCAGCCTGTAGCAGGTATCTGATAGCTCCCCTCACAGTGGACCTGGCTTATTGGCTGACTGCTGTCACAGGGCAACCCCAGGGGTTTTGATTACCTTCTTGGTCCCACCCTGCAAATCCACAGTAGCTATGAACGTCAGACTGTCTTCACTTACATTTAGAGCCTTATGAGTATGGTGACATCTTCTCGTATGCATATTAATGAAACACATGCAAGGCAGAGGGCCTGATTCACACGTACATCAGTGCAACTCTGAATAACAATGATATTTTTGATTTATAATGGTATAAATGCAGGGAGACTCAGTCCCACGATATGTATAAAACACAAAGTAGGTTTCTGTAATTCTAGATTAACACACACAAAACTAAATGAAATGACATTTTGTAGAGATATAATTTAAATAATAGCATCTGAAGTGTGTCCCAAATATCAGCCCGTAAACATTTTTAATGTGATATCTCCATCTGTGAATTTTTAAGAATCATCAATTTCCCCCTGTTTAGCCATCTCTCACTCTTTAGGTCTTTGAACACCAGGCAGGAAGTGGCCAAGTACCTGTGTCCTCCAGGTTAGCTAATGAGAGTTTGTTCTGTTTTCTGAGTGTTTCTCTTGCACAATAAGACTCTTTTTTCCATCGTCAGAATCTTGTTATCTCCACTCCTTCACCGAATTCAGTGGTCTCTGTTGAATGCCATGAGAATGTTTCAAACTTTCCTACCTTGGAGAGATTGAGAATGAGGTGGGAGTGTTGATACACTTAAAAATTTATCACATTGCTACTTGTGCACCACTGGAATACAAAATAAAAAACATGGCTTCCTAAATAAAACATGATTTCACTGAGTTCTTTCCATGTCTGTTTTACCTACAGGGGTAAGGATATCCTAATATAGACTATAGCAACTTTAAAATTATACATTTATAGAAAGAAACATGCTGTTTGTTAGAGTTCTCTGTTCTTGGACAATTGGAAATAGACTAGAGGAGCTCGTTTCATTTTTACTTATAGTTTTTCTTTCTGATTCTAATGAAACAGTACAGTTCTGTAATGTTTGTGTAGGAAATATTAAATCCAAGCTGAAAATTGTTGTTCTTGGATTTTTGTTTTAATACCATTGACACATTTTTTATTTTGTTTTATAAAAGCTGTTTTTTACGGAAGTGTTGAGCCAAATTTGAGCTGATGAAATCCCTCACAGTGGCTCTCAAATCTTAGTAATTAGTTTCTGGATGTATCTTGTCTCTTCATAGGAGAAAATAAATAGCTAAAGCCTAACCATTTGAAAATACCCATTTTGTCATACCCAAGCTTGTTATCCACTCCGATTGACTAGATTTTGGATCAGGCTCTTAAATTTTTCCAGTGAAATGTAAGGGATATATAATTCTTTCAAAATAGTTCAATTTCTCCTCTCCTCGGATTATTTTTCCTTCCTCCTAAGAGTAAGGAGGGGTATTCTGGGCAGTGAGAAAAGTTGAAAGTTTCTAAAAGAGAGCTCCAAAAAGGCTCCAAGGAGGACATTGTTGGTTTCTGAGGAAAAGGAGGAACTGAATGCAATTTTGCTGATTTGCATATATATGAAAAGGTGATAGAAGGAAGTTTCACTTGGTTTCAGTCTTTTGAATAAAATATGGATATTTTAAAGGAAAATGCAAGTAGATATAGTGCTTTCTAGTCAGCTCTCCCTGGACTGTGCATAAGGGAAGGACTAAAGACTAACCTTACTAGTCATCATAATTTGTAATTGTGCTAAGATGTTGGAGTCCCTCATATAGAAAACAGCTAGAAAGGCTCTTCGGGGAGGCTTTTTATTTATGCTGTAAATTATGAGCTGCAGAGAGATCCAGAGCATCTTTCAAAGGGGCGAAGAAGGTTGATAAGAAGGAGATCCTGGACAAGACTTACAGTAGGAAAAGAATCATGCTGGGATTTCACAGCAAGGATGGACCAGGCAATCTGTATTT
This sequence comes from Terrapene triunguis, assembly GCF_002925995.2. Lineage (NCBI taxonomy): Eukaryota > Metazoa > Chordata > Testudines > Emydidae > Terrapene > Terrapene triunguis. Next base: position 8,861 of record NW_020711894.1, on the reverse strand, counting down.
CTAAGCAAAATCTGAATGCTTACCCTTGGGCAATTTGGGACCAACCTTTGGCGGGTACAGCTGTGCTAATGGGAGCCATGTACATAGGCACTATTTAAATTCTAATATATTGTTTAAAGTTTAATACTTTGATAGTGATTAGGTGTGTGTGTGTGTGTGTGTGTGTGTGTTGGGTTAGGTTGGGTTGGGTTGTTGGTTTTTTGTGTGGAATGTGTTCAGGAATTCTTGTTTTGCATAAAGAATGTGTAGGCCACTGTGTAAAATTTGCCTTTACACAACCTAGGGTAAAATATTAACATGATAGCTCTGTTTACAGAGACATTAAGAGATTGTGGTCATAGTGTTTTGCAAAATTTTATCAATTAATGTTTGCTGTGTGTGAATGTGTATAGTATTGTTGTGATGGGGTGAGATTCCCACACTAGCTCTGGAAAAGCAGAATTGGGCAAAGTGGGCCCAATCAGCTAATTAGGCTGCAAACAAGGGAGCTTTTGGCTGGAGGCAGCTAATTAGAGTAAGCTCAACTGTGCAGGAACAGGCTGGGCCTATAATGCCAGGAATCTGGCTAGAGACTGGGGCTACTGCTGAGAAAAGGTAGTTCCTCCCTGGGAAGAGGGTTCTTGGAGCTGGTTCACCCAGAGATAGAAGGGGAACCAGAGCGTAGAAAGCATTCCAGAGAAGGAGCAGTGAGGGCAGAGAGAGGAAGCCCAGAACAGCTGGAACCCTGAATAGAGGGTGGACCTGGGTTCCCTCACCAATCATGAGGCAGTGGCACTGGGCCAGTGAATGGGAAGATTGCCTAGGATTGTTGAAGGCATGAACTCCAGACGGGGGAACACTCACTGATCTAGCCAAAGGGCTAAGTGACGAAGAGGACGCTGTGGGTTCTGGAGCAAGAGCAGCTGCAGACCAGAGTCAGAGTGATGGTTTGCAAACCGTGGACAGAGGCATTAACCTCAAGAGCTAATCCCCAAAGTAACCAGGAGGAGGCGCCTGACCAGTGGTGAGTGCAGCATCCCGTAATACTGTCCTATAATAGGGTTGGTGTCATAATGGATATATTGCAAAAGAGAATCTTAGAGTTTTGGGGTTCCAAGTAAGTGAAAAAATACCTCCTCCCCCCCATTCTCACTTCCTTCATGCCTCAACTGCATGTTCCTGATGAATGTTTGTACTTTGGATATCCTCCAGCAAGTCTACTACCTGACTTCATCAATAATGAAGTCTCTCATTGCAGACCCAATGTCATCTGGAAAGGAGGATTTCTGAAGAATGAATTAAACAGCTGTTACCTAGTGTGGGGTGGAATCAATGACTTTATACAAATTTGCAGCTGCCAAGTACCAAGTTTAATAGTTGAAAAGCACGGTACAGGAAAATGACATGTTTCTTAACTATTGGTTTCAGTATACCTAGATTAAAAAAAAAAAAAATCTCATGGCTTCTTTCAAGATAAGATTCTTCTGTTTTTCACAACATTCATTAAGAGATGATGGTTTAAATTCAAATTCTCTGACTTACTCAAATCAGAAATTCTATCTTCTTACACAAAACAAGCCACAAAAGGGAAAACAATTATTGGCTGGAGTTGTCAATAAATCAAAAAGTTGCTATATTTTGGCTTGATATTCAGAGGTACTGGGGACTCACAATTCCCATTATAATCATTAGGAAAGAAAGGGAGTCAGCACCTGTGAAAATCAGGCCATTTATTTTTGGAATTGGGAGAGGTCTTCTGTTGGAAATGCTGAATGCATAAATTGACAGAATATTTTGAAAAAACTAAAACTATAATGTGACAATAATAATTTTTGAATCTTTAAGAAGTTTGCAAGGAGGATTCATTTTTCGAATATCAAAAGCTTGGTACCATAATTACTAAGAAAACATTTTAAACTGCATGTAGCATGATGATTCATTTTGTTGGTACTAAATCATATGCTCACTTAGGATTAACTTCAATTTGGGCCCAAGATTGATCAACATTACAGAGAGAAGCTGGGATGTAAATTAAAACTCAATTGCTCATACTGTCTTTCCCCTCCATCAATTCACAGTTAGTTTTAATAGCAGTGCAGAAAATATAAGATCTTACTAGTTTATTCATTACCAAAGAACTATGGGCCAAATCTGGGAGTTCTTACTGGTGTAAACACCCACTGAAGTCAATTTAAAAAGAAAAAGCTTAATGTCTGATATTTAAAGTCACAACCATAACAGCATTGTGAATTGTGACTTTTATGGCACTCGTACCTTTGTCTCCTTACATCTTGATGGCATAGCATATATATGTCTGGTGTAACTTTATTGAAACCAGTGGAGTTCCTCCAGGTATGAATTTGGCCCAGGGTCCTCTAACAGAGGTTCAGAAAAGACTAAGTAGTGTTAAAAACTAGTGGATTCTTTAATATGCTATAGATCACATTGTATTCCACTTATTTTGACCACATTACTCAGGTCAGCTACTTTAGTAGAACATCTCCCATTGATCCAGTTTAGCCCAGTGACAGCCAATGGATGGATTGCTGCTTAATTTATCTGTGTCTCACATTTCTTATCAGTAAATTAGAGCTCTGAGAGCAATGTATGAAAAGGTACATGTTATTTATTATTCATTTTATCTGATCATAACTCATCTGAATAATGAAATGGCAAACAGCTGTCAGACAACCCAAACAGTACAGCTGGGAAAATGAAGGTGGGGGGAGGGGGTAGCTCCCTTCTATGGACACCCAGCCAGCCAGTTACCTATAAAGTCCCTCTTGGTGGCTGTTCTCTGCTTGCTTTACCTGTAAAGGTTTAACAAAGTCCCCTAGGTAAAGGAAAGGGAGTGGACACCTGACCAAAAGAGCCAATGGGAAGGCTAGAACTTTTTAAAAATGGGGAAAAAAGCCTTCCCTTTGTCTCTTGGTTGTTCTCTCTTGGCTGAAGAGACAGTGGCAGCAGGAATGCTGTGTAACGTTTGAACCAGGTATGAAAAATTATCTTCCATACCTAAAAGGATTCATTGGGACAGGGAATGTTTAGATAGACACAATCAGGTTTATTTCTTTATTTTGGCTTGTGGATTTCCTCTGCACTAAGCTCAGGTATTTTTGTTTTCTTTTGTAAAGTTAAGCTGGACCCCAGGGAGCCATTCCTGGTGTTTAACTCCTTTTCAGTTGCTTTGTAACATCTAGCAATAGCCTGATTTTCCAGATGTGTTTCCTTTCTTCTTTTTTTAATAAAATTTACCTTTTTTAAAAACCTGATTGGTTTTGTGTCTTAAAAGGTCTGTGCATGTTTTTCACTTAGCTGGTGGCAACAGCTGGGTTTCCCTTTTGTTTGCTTTCTTTCTTGGCTTCCCCGAGGGAAGGGTGGAAAAGTCGAGGGGCCTCAGGGAAAACTTCCCAAGTGAGTTTTCCCAGGATTTGCAAGCGGCAGTTTTTTTTCAGTTGGGTGGTGGCAGAGTTTACCAAGCCAAGCATTAGTATTAATTTCTGGAATTCTTGCAGACCCCCACCTTCTTCACTCGAAGTGCCAGAGTGGGGAATCAGCCTTGACAACAGCCTTCTCTATTTTTTCACTTACTGCATTCTTTGTGTTCCCAGAAGTTCCACAGAAGAATCTCAGCATAGTGAACACATGGTGCTAATAATTTGTCCTGGGAGCATCTCAGTGCCCTCAGAAGACCCACTTCTGAGAAAATGCACTGGAAAATTTTAGTGGTTGTAACTTCTGAAATAAAATTGATTAAAAACTCATTGTAACCAAAAGTTAGCAAATACACTTCCTGCAGGATGTTCTATGTGCCGTTCATAAAGTAGATAAATGATACTTATGAAATGCAGTATAAATGAAAGAAAAGGAAACTGCACTCAGATACTACCGGGTAAGCACCCTGGCAGGCCGGGCCAGTTTGTTTACCTGCCGCGTCCGCAGGTTCGGCCGATCACGGCTCCCACTGGCCGCGGTTCACCGCTCCAGTCCAATGGGGTGGCGGGAAGCGGCGCGGGCCGAGGGATGTACTGGCCACGGCTTCCCGCAGCCCCCATTGGCCTGGACCGGCGAACCGTGGCCAGTGGGAGCCACAATCGGCCGAACCTGCAGATGCGGCAGGTAAACAAACTGAACCAGCCCGCCAGGGTGCTTACCCTGGTGAGCCACGTGCCAGAGGTTGCCGACCCCCGACCAAGAGAGACGGAGATAAAAGGATCATTTCTTTCAGTCAACTACCTGCTATGCAGCTGGTGGCACACCACTCTTTTTTTCCCTTCATGCATATTCTCCATCAAGCTGTGCATGCTCCTGTATATTGGAACATCCTGAGCATTGGAACATTTACATCACTCTAACTTCTTATGTATTGAACTTACTATGCATTGCTCTTCATCCTACTTTCTCTCTTTTGTGCAGAATTGCTGGGTATAGTGCTTGAGTATGGGTTATTTGCAGTCCAAGCTCTGGGGCCCTCCCATATCACAGGATCCTAAAACCTGGGCTCCATCCCAATCCTGAATGTCTATGCCACAATTAAACAGCCCCTTAGCCTGAGTCAGTTGGCACAGGTCAGGCATACATTTTTAATTGCAGTGTAGCCATACCCTATGAGGCAGGTTAGTTTACTGGTGTGCATCAGACACAGCACATCTACTCACTGCCTGACTTTCTGGGGATTTTGTAGTTGCCAGTTATTTATAGTTGCTTGTGAATAATATTATGTATTTTCTGAAAATACACTATACTGCTGAAAAGACAAATGTCCCTCAGGTTTCCCTTGTTTATATCCAAACATCAGAGGTTCTTCAACAGAGGTAAATACTCAAGTGTGCTAACTGATGATTTAATACAATATTTGATGTTTTACATAATGCCCCAGCTCCTGGAGACAAGTGATTATGTGAGAATCTCAGTTTTCATTAATAATAATAATAATAATAATAATAAATTAACCAATATGCTTCTAGCCCTTGTGGTTGTGGAAATAAGCTTGAAATCATGACTTGAGTGAATGCTAAAGTGTCTCAGAAACCACAATCAAATTACAAAAAAAACCTGAATTATTATTATTTATTATTTATTTTAGGCTAATCTCATGATATTTTTGTGGCCTGAACTCATGATTTTTTTTTAATATCTGGGGCATGTAGTTCTGATACTTACTGGTAAACAACACTTATATTCTTTGCCTTCCCCTTCCTCCTCTCTGATCATTGACGTTTGTTTTACCATTTCCATTTCCTTTTGCTCCCCTTAGAACTGTGCTTGACTACTTCAACAATAGTGACAAAGCAGGGAGGGGCAAGAAAAGAGATTAAAAATCCAACATACAAGCAGCAGTTATAAAATGTTAGACAGAGATTTCTTGTTTTTTGCCTTTAGAATGCAACAGATTATCCCAACTGGTTGGTATTAAAAACAAAACAATTCCCAGGGAATAATGCTTCCTGGTCCCATATAAAAAAATTATTCTCAAAAATGCAAATGAGTTCAATGCAAATATCTTGTCAATGCTTATCACACAAGCCACGTTACAGCTGCGAAAAGATCCCAGTTATGCCAACCCCAAACATTCAAAAATAACGAGTCAGGCCCCAAAGTTTCATGAGGTTGGCTTAAAGAAACATGACTTTTTAAAAAATAAATGTTTTGTTTGCCTTTTGTTTTTTACGCATTAGGGTTCACTTTGATCAAGCTTTCATACTTTTCTGCATAACCATGAGAGCTAGATGCTTATTAAAAAAAACCCTGAGGTCCTCACAAAAATTCCTGGACTCTAGGAGTGGGCACTTTAAGAAAAACACCAAATACTGTGACACTCATGATAAAATTGTGAGACTTGGTAAAACTCCACAAAAATGCCCTGCCAAACTTTATTTTTATCTTGGAATCCCCCTAAAATTTACATTAAACTCAAGCCCGATCAATGGCACGAGAACTGTGGTTTGTGATATAATCTTGAGACCATATTGAGTTTAACTCTGACAAAATGTTACTTAAAATGTCTGTCATTTATATATATAGTTAGTGCCCTACTAAATTCATGGCCATGAAAAACGTGCCATGGACCTTGAAATATGGTCTCCCACCAAGAAATCTGGTCTTATGTGTTTTTACCCTATTCTATACAGATTTCATGGGGGAAAACCAGTGTTCCTCAAATTAAGTGCCCTGACCCAAAGGGAATTGCAGGGGGGGTCACAAGGTTATTTTAGGAGGGCCACAGTATTGCCACCCTTACTTCTGCACTGCCTTCAGAGCTGGGTGGCTGTTGGCCAGATGCCCAGCTCTTAAGGCAGCACCCCGCCAGCAGTAGCACAGAAATAAGGATGGCAATACCATACCATGCCATCCTTACTTCTGCACTGCTGCTGGCGACAGCTCTGCCTACAGAGCTGGGCTCCCAGCCAGCAGCCACTGCTCTCCAGGTACCCAGCTCTGAAGGCAGCACCAGCAGCAGCGCAAAAGTAAGGATAGCAGGACCACAACCCCCGTACAATAACCTTGAGACTCTTCCCCCCGCCCTCCAACTCCTTTTTGGGTCAGGACTCCTACAATTACAACACCATGAAATTTCAGATTTAAATAGGGATAAAAGAGGGACAACATCTGGAAGACAAAGATTTTGAAATAGGGAGATTGTTCCCAGGCTAGAATTAAGTTCAGTCTGAATACTGAGAACTGTAACATCCAATGGGGTACGAGACTGTTTGAGTCAAACCTTGCTTTGTCTGTTAAAGTTAGAATGTAGTCTGTTTCTACTTTTATTTCTTAGGTAACCAACTTTGATCTCTATGCCTGCTACTTATAATCACTTAAAATCTGTCTTTCTGTAGTTAATCTTTATTTGTTTTAGATTTTATATGTAAATAAAACCTAAAACAATGTGTTTTTTTGTAAAAGTGCTTGGGCAATCTCAGCTCAGGTTACAAAGGCTGGTACATGTCCACTTTCCTTTGAAGAAGTGGTCAATTTATTAATTAGCTTGCACTGTCCAAGGGAATCTTGCAGTGTAAGGTGGTATAATCCTGAGGTACAAGGCTGGGAGCTTGGGTGATTTGCCTCTCTGTATATGGTTCATGAGTGGCTCAGGGAATATTCATGCAATTTAGTTGGGTATGTGGCTCCACATATTGATGGCTGAGTAATCACAGCATCTGGAAGAGTTTGCTGCTTCTCACTGTCATCACTGCCCAGGCTGGAGAGTTAAGGGGGCACAGCAGTCCTGCAGTTCCAGGTTGTACCCCAGGGATCCCATCACATCAATGCATCAGATTGAAGCACTGCTGTCTTCAATTCACGCAAACTGCTCCAGAATAGACAGATATTCCAAAAACAGTATTAGTGTCGGAGGAGGCTGTTGTTTCATCTGAAAAATTCAGTCACTGTTGAATGTTATAAAATAGGAATTGGACTATGTCTCCAGAAAAGTCCTATTCAGATTAGTACAGAAAAAATAAAGGTTAAATAAAAAATATCAAAGTGGCAGACATATGGCACTGCAGTACTCAGTGCATAATTAATTGTTCTAGTAACATTTCATAGTCTATGCATATGCACAATCTGATACTGCAGGCAGAAGAATGAGCATAGCAAAAGTTCATCTTCAATGTGCTCCCTTTGATAGTTTCAGTGAACATAGTGCTGATCCATAACTAAATTTATTACTTACTTTTAAAACATACAGAGGCCATGGAAGAAACAATGCTGGCAAATCTTTATATCTTTCTGGCTAATGATTTAGCAGAAAGTATCAGAATAAAGCAGGAATGACCTTTTGAACCACTTCCTGAGAGCATATCTTTCCATATATAAGGCTACTGCAGAGCTTCATAGCTAATGCTAAATTAGTCTAACTAATCTGGCTGGGAAACACCTTCTATTTGTAGATAGTTTAATCTTGTTGTAACTGATGGTTTCCTCTTCAGTTAAAACATGTTTTTAAAAAGTTGGACAAAGACAAGACAATCCATGGGTAAGGATGGAATGACCTTCTTTCAGAGAAACTTAGATCAATGGTCTAATGCACCATATGCACTGGTAACAAAAGCTAGCTTCTGAGAAACTTCATGACATCCCAAAATATGATATGTTACTAGTCAGTTCATATTTTTTTAAGATTATGATGCAATATATATAGGTGAAAAGTCTAAGGATACTGCTGTTGTCTCTTGTTCTGTGTCTGCACAATGTCTAACATAAGGAGACCCCAATCTCAGCTGGGGCATCTAGGTATTACTGTAGTTCAGATAAGAATGATAGAAAATGAATATTTTTGTCTTATTTATGAACCAAATATAAGATAATTCTTTCACATTCAACCTTTGAAATGCTGAAATTCTCATATTTAAAGACAATGAAAACATTAAAAAAAATAGGACTTTCATAGCAAAGATTACACAAACAGTGGAAAATTGAGACTTTTCAACTAATTAAAAACAATATCTATAACCTGACTGTAACAGCTGTGGCAGGTTCAAGTTTCTTTGATATTCCTGAAGGACAATTAACCTTAGTTACATATTTTTTACCACCAATTATATTAATTGAGATACAAGAGCACAGTCTGTTTTCCTTGTTTCAGTAATCACTCTCAAGTGTTTAAGTCAATTCAAGAATATTTTAAAACAACAGTTGTCAAGAAATGACAATGGGAAACTAAATTTAGCTAAACCTGGAGATGAGAGAATCAGTTTTTTTAAAAGAGATTAAATATACAAGTTGAAAATACAGGATAACTTTTACTTTGTATCAAAATTACCAAAACTTGTAACAATCATTCAGCCAGTAGGAGGAAGTGAAATGTGTTTAACACTTTTAATTTTCCATCCAGCAGAAAAGGCATGGGGGGGAGGGCGGTTCTAGTATATTTTTGAAGACAC
>NW_020711893.1:0-5751 GCF_002925995.2 Terrapene triunguis | reverse complement strand
CCAACGGACCCTTTGAAGTCCGCCTCGAGCCCCTCAGGCGGTGACAGTTTTGGCGCCCAACGTGGGGCTCGAGGCTGAAATTTAGCCTTGCCCGGATCCCTCCTGGTGGCCGACGGATTACGACGACGACCGACGCCCAGAGCGCTCACCGGTGACTTCATCGGGGGGCCTCGGCAGAGACGTGGTTTGCTCGACCCCGGAGGGCACAACGGTGCAACGCACACAGACAGTGGAGAAGCAGGGTGGGGAACCGGTCCCGTGGATAGAGCGACGGTGCAGAACCGGACCCTTGGATAAGGTAGGAACAGTCCAGTGGGGACTTTATCTGTTTTGACCTGGGGACGCCCAGAGTCTGCCTGTTTTGACCTGGGGACGCCCAGAGTCTCCCTCAGTATGGGGCAGGGACAGAGTACAGCCGGCAGGGGACAGTGTACACCCTTAGAATGCATTCTGGTGAACTGGAAGGTGTTTGGATCTGATCAGTTAATTAAAAGTAAATTGAAAAGGTTCTGTACAGTTGATTGGCCTCAGTACCAGCTGGAGTGCCAAGAAAGGTGGTCACCGGAAGGATCACTTAATTATAACACGATCCTTCAGTTGCTTTTGTTTTGTCAGAGAACAGGTAAATGGAATGAACATCTCTATGCGTATACGTTTATGGTGTTAAGAAATAGGACTGATATTTTGCTCAAGTGCCATTTGACTCCGACAGACTCGGTAGTATGTGCTGCTAAATCCCAGAACCCTCCCACTGTTGTAATGCCAGAATTGGTGTCCCCTTCGGCTCCTCCACCCCCACAGGCTTTAGAGAGTGCCCCCCCCTGTGGGATTGTATCCGTTGATTACTGAGAGTGTGGTAGCTCGGCCAGGAACGCAAGAGCGGGCAGCACAGATAGTATCTGTATTTTTGCACGTACCTTTTGACCCTGTACATTTGGCCGCTTTCAAGGTAGAGGCAGGAGAATTCTCAACGAATCCAAGCAAGTTCATTTCTGTCTTTGAAGGGTGTCTAGTTAGCAATAAGTCTGATTGGGATGATTGTAATGTACTTATGAGAACCCTGTTGTCTGAAGTGGAACGGAATCAGGTTACAGCTAAGGCTAAGAAGAAGGAAGACAGAGAAGGCATTTAAGGTTTAAAAGGGAAAGCTATTGGACACCAGAGGTTGTATAGAGAGGAATCCTCAGAAGTGAGTGTGCTCCTCCTGGTTTGTTGCTTCAAAGCTCTGTACAGAAGTTATGTTACTGGAAAGGTGTATGATGCCAATGAGTATGTGTTAATGGTTGGAGAAAAGGTGTATGAGTGAAGAGTGGAAGGTTCCGTTGGAAGTTAGAAGATGCTGAGAAAGGGAGAAGAGGAAAAAGCACGGAATGAGTTAACTGAGAGGAAAATACAGCTGGCCTCAGTCCAAGGTCAGTGTTCACAGCCAAGACTTTGCTGACAACCAAGAGGAAGGGGGGTCTGAATGTGCCCAGGCTACTGTGAGATCAGCAAAATACTGCAAGGCATAATGAGGACAACAGAAGGGTTAAAAGGCAGCTTTGTTGGACCGTATTGGCTCAAGGATTTAAAATTCCCTCACTCTGTTTAGACAGGCTTTGGCCAGAGATTTGGAGGAGTGGGATAATTCAGACAAAGCCCTCTTGTTGCAATATGTAGATGACTTGCTAATTGCTGCTGTGGGTCTAATCCCTTGTCTCAAAGCTACTGTGAGTCTCCTAAACTTTATTGGACTGCGAGGATACAGGGTATCTCAAAGCAAAGCCCAAATTGCTCTTTCAGAGGTTCAATATCTGGGATTTCACATCAGGCAGGGAGAAAGACAGCTCTCCAACGAAAGGAAGGAGGCTATCTGCCAAGTTCCCATCCCCAGCAACCGTTGGTTTAGGGCATTCCTGGGCATGGCAGGCTTTTGCAGAATATGGATTCCAGAGTTTGGACTGTGGGCTAAACCTCTGTATGAATGTGTTAAGGGAGCGGATCAAGACCCCTTTCACTGGTCCCCAGAAGCGGACAGGGCATGTCAGTTACTAGGTGCCTGGAAGCGTCCTGTGGCATACTTTTCTAAACAACTGGATCAAGTTTCAAAGGGATGGCCAGCCTGTTTGAGGGCGGTCGCAGCTACGGCTCTGGTGCTGGGGGAAGCGGACAAGCTGACAATGGGAGGAGCTGTGCAAGTGTATGTTCCTCATACGGTCCGAGCTTTGCTGGACACTAAGGGGGGTCTTTGGCTCACACAGGCTCGGGTTGCTCGGTACCAGGCGAAGCTGTTAGAGAATCCTGAAGTCACCCTGCAGATTTGTCCCTCCCTTAATCCAGCTACACTGCTGCCCGAGACAGAAAAGCAAGAACATGACTGTTTAGAAATCATAGATGTTCAGTATGCTAGCCGCCCAGATCTAAAAGATCAGCCACTCCCAAATGCTGACTTGGAATGGTATACAGATGGAAGTAGTACTGTTGTGAATGGGCAAAGGAGGGCTGGTTATGCCATTGTGTCTCTTCATGATACCGTGGAAGCTGAGAGTTTACCGGCAGGAACATCTGCCCAGCTTGCTGAACTAGTGGCCCTGACTCGGGCACTCGAGCTGGCAAAAGACAAACGGGTTAATATCTTTACTGACTCAAAGTATGCTTTTGGGGTATTGCATGCTCACGCTGGTTTATGGAAACAAAGGGGAATGCTAACAGCCCAAGGCTCTCCGGTCAAGCATGGGTCTCAAATTCTCCGACTTTTAGAGGCAGTACAACTCCCCTCAGCAGTAGCAGTGGTGCATTGCAAAGCCCATCAAAGGGAAGATCAAGATGTAACCAAGGGCAATGCCAGAGCAGACAGGGAAGCTAAGCGAGCTGCTACCCTGAAATCACCAACTGAGGAAAATGCCCAAATGCATGCCCTCATCCCATCAGTGGGTGAGCTTGCAGCCCCGCAGTACTCCCAAGAGGACAGAAACCTGGCTGACAGTCTCGGTCTCCAGGAAAAAGAGGGATGGCTTTGTTCCACAGAGGGAAAAATCCTCCTGCCCAAGGGCTTGATTCGATCAGTGTTGCAGAAACTGCATCAAACCACACACGCAGGCAGAGAGGCTCTCACCCAGCTCATGACTAAATATTTTCTAACCTCTGGACTTAAACCCCTAGCATCACAGGTACAAGCTGAATGTTTAATCTGCCAAAAGAATAACCCTCGAACAGGAGTAGCAGTGCCACCAGCCACCCTGGAACCTACCCCAGGCCCAGGATTGGTGTGGCAAATAGACTTTACTGAGTTTCCCAGGACCCAAGGATACAGGTACCTCCTTGTCTTAGTGGATCGATTCAGCGGATGGCCTGAGGCCTTCCCATGTCGCAACAACACTGCCAAGACAGTGGCTCTTAAGTTTGTCAAGGAGATCATTCCTCGCTTCGGCCTTCCTCAGTGGATGGAATCTGATAATGGAACACACTTCACATCTCAAGTGGTTCAAAAGATATCAAGTGCTCTGCAAATCCCCTGGAAACTCCACACACCCTGGCGACCACAAGCCAGTGGAGTAGTGGAACGCACAAATCAGACACTCAAGCGACACCTCTCAAAGGTCTGTCAGGAGGCCTCTCTTAAGTGGCCTGATGCCTTGCCCCTTGTGTTACTTCGCATTCGTGCTCTCCCTAAGGGTAGGATAGGGCTTAGTCCCTTCGAGATTATGTTTGGAAGAGCATGGCCTATGAATGGTACCCCAGTTCTGGCAGGGGAATGGGAAATGGGGTGTGGTTTTTTGTCTCAGTATATGTGCTCTCTGTCTGCTGTTCTTTCTTCTCTTCACAGATACACCAAAGATTCACAGCCTCTTCTGCTGGATACTCCGGTCCACTCCCTGCAGCCTGGTGACTCCGTTCTCGTGCGGACCTGGAAGGACGAGCCTCTCCAAGAGAAGTGGAAGGGACCCCACACCGTCCTGCTTGTCACCCATACAGCGGCAAAGGTCGAAGGACACAAGAACTGGATTCATCACTCTCGACTGAAAGCAGTGCCCATTCCTAAACAGTGGACTGTCCAGCCTGCGGAGAAGACTGCTAACGACGATTTGGGACTTAAGCTGTTATTCAAAAGACAGTAAGGATCACTGGGAATGCGTTGTGATCTTTCTGAACAGTCACAACATACTCCTCGCGAGAACCCTGAACATTGGTTTTATTTTCTCACAGAAGGCGGACCTGGCCTGTGTATTTGGTCTTGTTATTTTTTGACTTGTTTAGTGTCAATAATTCTTATTGTACTCTGGGTATTTGGGTTGTGGTGATTACAATATGGGTTTAGGTTTAGGGTCTCTCACAGCATTTCTTTTTATCACAGAGGCAATTCTTCTGTTACCTACTGTTTCACCCACATCGCATGCAGGATGGGGAGCCATCCCTGCAGATATGGCTACCAACACATATGAGGCCCTGAAAATTGCCTTTGCCCGTGAGTTCAATCTTTCCAACTGTTGGATATGTGCCCAGACTCCCCATCATTCAGCGGGATTGCCCTGGAGAGTAGTACCCCAAAATTGGTCAGACTATTGTCAAAGGTGGATGGTTACCAGCAGCAGCACCTCTGACAATTTAGGTTTGCGATCTAACTGTACTGCGGAAGCTCCTTATGGCCTACACCATGGCTCTTGGATTTCCCATTATAAGGCCACTCGTAAGCCCCAGCCTATTCGTTTACGTTCTCCACCCACTGGTCTCATATGTTATCAGCAAGCCAGTACAAGTAAACATACCTGGTTTGCGGGCATCAGTAAGTGTAGATTTTATATTGGTCCTGGTATAAGTCTCACTGTTCCTTTACTGAATGCCACCGGTTGGCAAACCGGAGCTGCATTCTTTACCCTTTCCCCACAAACCGCCCTACAGGACTCACAAGGTAACAATGGAAGGGCTAGTTATGGTGAAGCCTTTTGGGTTTGTGGTATTAGTGCCTACCAATGGCTTCCTAATGGTTGGCATGGTAGCTGTTACAAAGGCTATCTTGCTCCTCCCCTCCGCATTCTACCCAAGGCTCCCTCCGGTCGTCCCAGGTACTATCGGTCCTTAAGAGCTACCATAGAACCAATCAGTGAAAGAGACAGGTTTGGGATGATAGCCCTCCCTTCCTATGGGGTGGGACGACTAGCCCAACTTTACAGAAGACTGTCTAAATTTCTCACCCAGTTTGCCAATGATACCCTAGCCATAGAGAAAAGCATAAGTTCTGAGCTGTACCAGCTTCGACTGCTGGCTTTACAGAACCGTCAGGCCCTAGATTATGTGTTAGCCTCACGAGGCGGGGTCTGTGCCCTTATTGGAGAAGAGTGTTGTACCTATGTCCCAGAGTTTTCACAGGACATTAACACGCACATCTTGTCAGCTGAACGGGCCTTTAATCAATGGAAGGCCCAGGAAGGGGAACCCACTATTTTGGATTCCCTTTGGGGTTGGATACCTGGTTTAGGGAAACTAGGAGATATAGGGGGAAGCATTGTTCGCATCTTGCTCACAGGTGTTGTAATATGTTTTGTTCTTATTCTTTTGGTCATTTGCTGTAAAGTGCTCATATGTAAGATTTGTACCTCCCCCTCTCCAGAGGTTCCCTTATATCCTCTCATTGATGATCCTGATTGTATGGAGCTTAATCGCATTTTGTCTTTAGAGTATGAGAAAACTCTCACAAAGGTTTGTTGAGTGTTCTCAAAGGAGGGATTGTTGGGGACCCCCCCTAGGCATAGCTACCAGGTAACTCGGGAGAGT
>NW_020711892.1:0-3081 GCF_002925995.2 Terrapene triunguis | reverse complement strand
ATATAGGAGTTTAGGTTTAAATTGTGTTATAAAGGTACATAATCCGGGGAAGGATTAACCAAACTCTAAAGGATATAGGAGTTTAGGTTTAAATTGTGTTATAGAGGTACATACACCCTCAGCCATAGCAAGATTGAGCTAAAGAGGAGAACTTAGTGTTTCTCACTCTGATCCGGGGAAGGATCTGATCCGGGAAAGGATTTGTATAATTGGTGTATGAACCCTCGGTGGTAGCAGACCGAGTAATACAGAGGGAGGCTTAGAGTCTCTCCCTCTGGCCCAGAGTGGGTTAAAAACATAAAATACAGATCTTGTTCTGTTAAATCAAACTCTGAAGGATATAGGAGTTTGGGCAGTGTAGTGTGGTTTATGTTTGTTTGTTTGTTTGTTTTTTTGTAAGTAATATTGTGGTAATTTCACAATTTTGAAAAAAATGTTTAAGGAACGGGACCAGGAAGGGTGGGGGCTAGTTAAAAAGCCCACCCTCCTTGCTAAATTGGGAGTGGAAAAAGCTTGTACCCATGGAAAGGACCTGTTTATTAAAAAAAGCAGGATCGGGCCCAGGCAAGCAAAAGATAAAGAAACTGAAAAACAGGTTAGGTACAGAGAGTTAAAACAGCACTCTCAAATCTTACAGCAGCAGTAACATCAGGAGAAGAAACATTTGAGACCCCAGAAGGGGACAGACCTTTGGGACCCCTCTGGAGATTGGGAAGGGGGATATTTGGGATATTTGGGTAAATTCCTCCTCCCAGGGCCAAAATGCCATTGAAACAGTTAACAACAGTGCCTGCTTCTGCCTCAGATCTCCAGGCTATGGCAAAATGGCTGAAGATTTTAAAACAGAAATTTTTTTCTAGATGAAGTGTTAATGCCCTTTTACTGAGAGAAAGGAAAAATTTACACTCACCAAAAAATGCATCACTTAATTAGCATTTGTGCAGCCCCAAGTACCAAACACACTGTGGCAGAGACTAAGCAGGTTCTGCCATGGTGGAAGCACTGTGCTAATTTGTTTCCAAGCTTTTATCTTTCAGCCTCTAAACCAGAACATCAGGAGAGCTGGTACCAGCTGAAGAGTTATAAAATACCATGGTTATAGTGTCATGACAAAGTCTGTGTTCAGTGTTCTGTGTTGCATGTTCTGTGTCTGTCTCTAGTGGTGTCCTGTGCTAGCATTGGGTCCAGAAAAAGAGGGGATACTACACTAGACAGGGCAAATGTCTTTTCCTCTCTCTACTTCCCCCATGTCCATCCAATTTATCAATCACCACTTGTGTCCAAAGGACTTTGGTCCCCAGTGCATCAGGTTTATTTTTTGTTAGGTTCTCTAATAGTCATTTTGTTGTTAATTTTTGTTATTAATACATTTGTATTGTTAGTTACATTTGCTTGTATTGTTAATTCCACACTTTTCTCTATGCACTCTGGTTCTACTTCCCCAAGCCCTAAAGGGTAGTTCTTGGGCCCCCATAACCTGTAAAACCTTGGCCCATGATTGTAGGGCCCCATCTTTCAGGTCCCCAGAAACCTCTTGAGAACAACTGTTAAAGATAGGAAATTCTGCAACATTTTGGCAACTAAATGTTAGTTTAAGTCCAAATCAGCTTAACCTTGCATGACAACTGTGGTACTCCTACAAAATCTTATTTGTTGTGTGTGCTTAAGAAGGTCCTGACCTCAGTGACTTTTATTGTTTGATGGCTATTGCAGCATCAAACTTGGGCCTCATCTTGTTTGTCAGTGTACCCAATTATTGTAATGGAAATGGTTTTATAATTGTTTGGTTTGTTTGCAACAGATCACCTGTGCCCTACAATAACAACTGCTGTAATAATCATAAATAAAGGGGCAAGGTGTTGTAGAAGCAGCCCACCTGGTCAGCAGTTCTAAATATAATTTTTCATCCCATCATTGTCCTATTAGTAATCCTAACTGTTATGTTGGTTCTGCCTTAAAACAATTACATAAAGTGTGACCCATTCAATACCCCTGGATTGAAGGGTCAAAAGGGGGACAATGTAGAACCAATGTGAATGAAATTGTTTTTAGTTATCCTGTACCATTGTAACTTCTGTTCACCATTTCATTACACCTGCCATTTTGCCTACATTGTAACTTTCATTACACTTGCCATTTTTCCTACATTGTAACTTCTGTGCCATATTGTAATTCAAACCCCATTTTAAAAAAGCTTACTCCATTTTGTAAGGGCTTGCTGCAACCTTCATTTTTGCAAACCCTTCTGTAATTTTATTAGTCTAGTTGAGATGTGTGAATGAGGGATGCATGGGTGATAGAATCAACCTCCAGCACCAGCCCGTCCTGATGAGATAAAGTTCAAATACCAACGGCTGAAGAACTAGACAACAGCCCTAACTCAAGCAAGAAGCATCCACCCTAAAAAGAAACAACAGAAGGAAGATCAAAGCCAGGTCCCAGGCTGACAGTCACGCCTGCAATTGACGGGTGATCAAGCACCAAACCCAGAGGCGGCCTGACACAGCAAGACCTAGGAACTTTGAATCCAAACTAAACTCCTATAAAAAAGGAAGGGTGAGATGAGAGACTTTGGGTAACGTTCTGCTATCAACATCAAGGAGCATCGGTGCGCGCCCGACAGAGACCCGGCTCCTCCTCGTGCTCAGCTTTCCTGGCCAGTTAGCTGCCACGAGCTACAATCCCAAGCTGCGAACTCAAACTACAATCAGGACTGGTAACTATCCAGCAGCTGCAGAACATTTTGGTGTGTGTGTGTGTGAGTGTATGTGTATAAGCATTAAGGTATTTGCTAATAGTTACAGTTTAATAATAAATGTGGCATCTTTGTCTTGACCCCTAAAACGATCCTGTGTAAGTTTGTGGGACAACATTATTGGTGGAGAATGCGAAAGGGGGAGCAAGCATAGAATCCACAGGTATTATAAAAGTGGTGTGCACACCGCCAGCTTTAGCAAGCCTGGCACTATAGAAAAAGAGTGTAAACTTTCAGTTAATTAACCAAACTCTGAAGAATATAGGAGTTTAGGTTTAAATTGTGTTATAAAGGTACATAATCCGGGGAAGGATTAACCAAACTCT
>NW_020711891.1:0-3079 GCF_002925995.2 Terrapene triunguis | reverse complement strand
TGTTATAAAGGTACATAATCCGGGGAAGGATTAACCAAACTCTGAAGGATATAGGAGTTTAGGTTTAAATTGTGTTATAGAGGTACATACACCCTCAGCCGTAGGAAGACTGAGCTAAAGAGGAGAACTTAGTGTTTCTCACTCTGATCCGGGGAAGGATTTGTATAATTGGTGTATGAACCCTCGGTGGTAGCAAACCGAGTAATACAGAGGGAGGCTTAGCGTCTCTCCCTCTGGCCCAGAGTGGGTTAAAAACATAAGATACAGATCTTGTTCTGTTAAATCAAACTCTGAAGGATATAGGAGTTTGGGCAGTGCAGTGTGGTTTATGTTTGTTTGTTTGTTTTGTTTTTTTGTAAGTAATATTGTGGTAATTTCACAATTTTAAAGAAAATGTTTAAGGAACGGGACCAGGAAGGGTGGGGGCTAGTTAAAAAGCCCACCCTCCTTGCTAAATTGGGAGTGGAAAAAGCTTGTACCCATGGAAAGGACCTGTTTATTGGAAAAAGCAGGATCGGGCCCAGGCAAGCAAAAGATAAAGAAACTGAAAAACAGGTTAGGTACAGAGAGTTAAAACAGCACTCTCAAATCTTACAGCAGCAGTAACATCAGGAGAAGAAACATTTGAGACCCCAGAAGGGGGCAGACCTTTGGGACCCCTCTGGAGATTGGGAAGGGGATATTTGGGATATTTGGGTAAATTCCTCCTCCCAGGGCCAAAATGCCATTGAAACAGTTAACAACAGTGCCTGCTTCTGCCTCAGAGCTCCAGGCTATGGCAAAATGGCTGGAGATTTTAAAACATAATTTTTTTTCTAGATGAAGTGTTAACGCCCTTTTACTAAAAGAAAGAAAAAATTTACACTCACAAGAAATGCACCACTTAATTAGCATTTGTGCAGCCCCAAGTACCAAACACACTGTGGCAGAAACTAAGCAGGTTCTGCCATGGTGGAAGCACTGTGCTAATTTGTTTCCAAGCTTTTATCTTTCAGGCTCTAAACCAGAACATCAGGAGAGCTGGTACCAGCTGAAGAGTTATAAAATACCATGGTTATAGTGTCATGACAAAGTCTGTGTTCAGTGTTCTGTGTTGCATGTTCTGTGTCTGTCTCTGGTGGTGTCCTATGCTAGCATTGGGTCCAGAAAAAGAGGGGATACTACACTAGACAGGGCAAATGCCTTTTCCTCTCTCTACTTCCCCCATGTCCATCCAATTTATCAATCACCACTTGTGTCCAAAGGACTTTGGTCCCCAGTGCATCAGGTTTATTTTTTGTTAGGTTCTCTAATAGTCATTTTGTTGCTAATTTTTGTTATTAATACATTTGTATTGTTAGTTACATTTGCTTGTATTGTTAATTCCACACTTTCCTCTATGCACTCTGGTTCTACTTCCCCAAGCCCTAAAGGGTAGTTCTTGGGCCCCCATAACCTGTAAAACCTTGGCCCATGATTGTAGGGCCCCATCTTTCAGGTCCCCAAAAACCTCTTAAGAACAACTGTTAAAAATAGGAAATTCTGCAACATTTTAGCAACTAAATGTTAGTTTAAGTCCAAATCAGCTTAACCTTGCATAACAACTGTGGTACTCCTACAAAATCTTATTTGTTGTGTGTGCTTAAGAAGGTCCTGACCTCAGTGACTTTTATTGTTTGATGGCTATTGCAGCATCAAACTTGGGCCTCATCTTGTTTGTCAATGTACCCAATTATTGTAATGGTAATGGTTTTATTAATAATTATAATTATTTGGTTTGTTTGCAACAGATCACCTGTGCCCTACAATAACAACTACTGTAATAATCATAAATAAAGGGGCAAAGTGTTGTAGGAGCAGCCCACCTGGTCAGCAATTCTAAATATAATTTTTCATCCTATCATTGTCCTATTAGTAATCCTAACTGTTATGTTGGTTCTGCCTTAAAACAATTACATAAAGTGTGACCCATTCAATACCCCTGGATTGAAGGGTCAAAAGGGGGACAATGTAGGACTCATGAATGAAATTGTTTTTAGTTATCCTGTACCATTGTAACTTCTGTTCACCATTTCATAACACCTGCCATTTTGCCTACATTGTAACTTTCATTACACTTGCCATTTTGCCTACATTGTAACTTCTGTGCCATATTGTAATTCAAACCCCATTTTAAAACGCTTACTCCATTTTGTAAGGGCTTGCTGCAACCTTCATTGTTGCAAACCCTACTGTAATTTTATTAGTCTAGTTGAGATGTGTGAATGAGGGATGCATGGGTGATAGAATCAACCTCCAGCACCAGCTCGTCCTGATGAGATAAAGTTCAAATACCAACGGCTGAAGAACTAGACAACAGCCCTAACTCAAGCAAGAAGCATCCACCCTAAAAAGAAACAACAGAAGGAAGATCAAAGCCAGGTCCCAGGCTGACAGTCACGCCTGCAATTGACGGGTGATCAAGCACCAAACCCAGAGGCGGCCTGACACAGCGAGACCTAGGAACTTTGGATCCAAACTAAACTCCTATAAAAAAGGAAGGGTGAGATGAGAGACTTTGGGTAACGTTCTGCTATCAACATCAAGGAGCATCGGTGCGCGCCCGACAGAGACCCGGCTCCTCCTCGTGCTCAGCTTTCCTGGCCAGTTAGCTGCCACGAGCTACGATCCCAAGCTGCGAACTCAAACTACAATCAGGACTGGTAACTATCCAGCAGCTGCAGAACATTTTGGGGTGTGTGTGTGTGTGTGAGTGTATGTGTATAAGCATTAAGGTATTTGCTAATAGTTACAGTTTAATAATAAATGTGGCATCTTTGTCTTGACCCCTAAAACGATCCTGTGTAAGTTTGTGGAACAACATTATTGGTGGAGAATGCAAAAGGGGGAGCAAGCATAGAATCCACAGTTATTATAAAACTGGTGTGCACACCGCCAGCTTTAGCAAGCCTGGCACTATAAAAAAAAGAGCGTAAACTTTCAGTTAATTAACCAAACTCTGAAGGATATAGGAGTTTAGGTTTAAATTGTGTTATAAAGGTACATAATCCGGGGAAGGATTAACCAAACTCTGAAGGATATAGGAGTTTAGGTTTAAATT
>NW_020711890.1:0-1123 GCF_002925995.2 Terrapene triunguis | reverse complement strand
AGGGGCTCAGGGCTGGGGCAGGGGGTTGGGGCGCAGGAGGGGGTGCAGGGTGCATGCTCCAGGTGGCGCTTACCTCCGGCGACTCCCCGGAAGTGGCGACAGGTCCCTTGGCTACGAGGTGGAGGCGTGGCCAGGCAGCTCTGCATGGTGCATGCTACCTCCAGCTGCAGGCACCGCCCCCGCGACTCCCATTGGTCATGGTATGCGGCCAATGGGAGCTGTGGAGCCAGCACTCAGGATGGGGGCAATGCGCGGAGTCCCCCCCGACCATGCCTCCACCTTGGAGCCGAGGGACATGTCTCTGCTTCCGGGGAGCTACACAGAGCCAGGTAGGGAGTCTGCCTTCGACCCACTGTGCTGCTGACCGGACTTTTAGTGGCCCAGTCAAAAAACGGACACCTGGCAACCCTATCTCTAGAAGATACAGTATGAAGAACGCTCAGACTTGGGAGGAGAACAGCAGAGATCCTTGTGTAGTGAGGGAGTGCAGCTGTGGACAAATGAGCAGCACAAAGGGGATTGTAATTGTTTGGTAAAGGCTATCCAGAGGCAATAGGTCTAATATCCTGGGGCCAACATGGCTACAACAACACTGCAAACAAAAGGTATTATGTGGCAGATATTATTAAGTAATGTTGAACATGGATCCAAGAAGCCCCTTGAATTCTCCCTCACCAGATATCACCCTTTTCTCATGGCATTAAACCAAACCAGTCCTAACAGACGGCATCTTGGCTCCATCTGTAGGAAGGGAGGAGGCCAAGAATTCTGGGAGTTGCCGGAAACAGAAGTTTATGGACCACTCCCAACTTGTCCTCTTGCTGGAAGCATGGGGTCTATGGCCAGAATCATCAGGTAGATCAGGGCAGCTCAGTATAACTGAAGTGGGGGAGTAAAAACGGCTTAAAACCATCTTTCTAATACCCCACACCCAACCCTGGAGCTGACTGGAAGTTAGTTAAGAGATAACTTAACTGTTCCAGCCACACCTCCTTTTGCACCTCATTCTCCAGCATGTCCCAGATACCCACCTCCCCTCCTCTGAGACCAGAAGGCAAGGCAATGTAGAGCCCGCCAGGCTGGTTTTATGAAATTCAGGGATTCCCCTACACTGAGGTAATTC
>NW_020711889.1:0-1429 GCF_002925995.2 Terrapene triunguis | reverse complement strand
GTGGGGTGGGACCAGAAATGAGGGGTTCAGGGTGCGCGTGGGGTCTCCGGGTTGGGGCAAGGGGGTTAAGGCTCGGGGGGGGGGCTTTTGCTGGGGGTGTGGACTCTGGGGTGGGGCCGGGGATGAGGTATTTGCGGTGCAGGAAGGGGCTATGGGCTGGGGCAGGGGGTTGGGGCGCAGGAGGGGGTGCAGGGTGCATGCCCCAGGAGAGGGGTTGGGTGCAGGAGGGGGTCAGGGCTGGGGCAGGGGGTTGGGGCATGGGAGAGGATGAGGGGCACGGGCTCCGGGAGGGAGATTGGGTGCGGGAGGGGCTCAGGGCTGGGGCAGGGGGTTGGGGCACAGGAGGGGGTGCAGGGTGCATGCTTCAGGTGGCGCTTACCTCGGGCGACTCCCCGGAAGTGGCGACAGGTCCCTTGGCTATGAGGTGGAGGCGTGGCCAGGCAGCTCTGCATGGTGCATGCTACCTCCAGCTGCAGGCACCGCCCCCGCGACTCCCATTGGTCCTGGTATGCGGCCAATGGGAGCTGTGGAGCCAGCACTCAGGGTGGGGGCAATGCGTGGAGTCCCCCCTGGCCACGCCTCCACCTTGGAGCCAAGGGACATGTCTCTGCTTCCGGGGAGCTACACAGAGCCAGGTAGGGAGTCTGCCTTCGACCCACTGCGCTCCTTACCGGACTTTTAGTGGCCCAGTCAAAAAACGGACATCTGGCAACCCTATGTCTAGAAGATACAGTATGAAGAACGCTCAGACTTGGGAGGAGAACAGCAGAGATCCTTGTGTAATGAGGGAGTGCAGCTGTGGACAAATGAGCAGCACAAAGGGGATTGTAATTGTTTGGTAAAGGCTATCCAGAGGCAATAGGTCTAATATCCTGGGGCCAACATGGCTACAACAACACTGCAAACAAAAGGTATTATGTGGCAGATATTATTGAGTAATGTTGAACATGGATCCAAGAAGCCCCTTGAATTCTCCCTCACCAGATATCACCCTTTTCTCATGGCATTAAACCAAACCAGTCCTAACAGACGGCATCTTGGCTCCATCTGTAGGAAGGGAGGAGGCCAAGAATTCTGGGAGTTGCCGGAAACAGAAGTTTATGGACCACTCCCAACTCGTCCTCTTGCTGGAAGCATGGGGTCTATGGCCAGAATCATCAGGTACATCAGGGCAGCTCAGTATAACTGAAGTGGGGGAGTAAAAACGGCTTAAAACCATCTTTCTAATACCCCACACCCAACCCTGGAGCTGACTGGAAGTTAGTTAAGAGCTAACTTAACTGTTCCAGCCACACCCCCTTTTGCACCTCATTCTCCAGCATGTCCCAGATACCCACCTCCCCTCCTCTGAGACCAGAAGGCAAGGCAATGTAGAGCCCGCTAGGCTGGTTTTATGAAATTCAGGGATTCCCCTACACTGAGGTAATTC
>NW_020711888.1:0-1426 GCF_002925995.2 Terrapene triunguis | reverse complement strand
CACTCTGTGGTTTTGGGAGTATCAGCAGGGCTGCTTCCCTTCACAAGGGCTCCTATCTTCCTGCCTTTTCTCAGAGGCTCCCCGCTGGGGTAAGGGAAAGCCCCAGGCAGCAAAGCTTTCGACTTGGCTTCAAAACCAAAACACACACACACAAAACCGACCCACCCCTTTTGATGAGGCTTTTGTTTTGCAGGTGTGGTCAAAGAAGCCAGGACAGATTTGCAAGCACAAATTAAAAAATTAATCATCATCATCATCATCATTTTAAAAAAAAAGAATCTGGGGGTTGGCCAAAGGGGAATGGATTTAAAAAAAAAACTAAATTAAAGAACAAAAGTCTTTGCAATTCCCAAATGGGCCCCCGCCCAGCCCAAAATGTGGCTCTGAGGAAGGATCACAGGTTGGAAGTAAATTGCTCCAAACGAATCCCAACTTCTTCCCACCTGCCAAGGTCTGACTTCAGGGCTTTGCGTTTTCCCCTGCAACAGCTGATGACCTCGCTAACACCTAAGGCCGGGCTGCGCCCCTCCCTGCTCTGCATTAGGTGTCAGTGATGCCGCAGGGGGAATGCACCGAAGAGTGAGCTCAGGACTTGGCAGGCGGAGTGGGTTTTCTAGTCCGAAATGCTACCGGCACCCTTTGGGTTAGTGGGGGATTCAGGAGCAAGGAGTGCCACTGGGGCATGTGGCGTTCACCCATGCAAAAAGCAGCTGTATGTTTATTAACAGGGGTTTCTAGCATGCTCGCCACCTTAGCAGAACATCCAAACAACCCCAAATGTGAATGAATTTTGGGGGAGGTAGGAAAGTAGTTATCCCTGCTTTACAGATGGGGCCCAGAGATGCAAAGCCACTAGGGCCCAGATCCCCAAAGGGATTTAGGCTCCTAAATTCCATAGCTTTCAATGGGAGTTAGGAGCCTAAATTCCTTTGAGGGTATAGGCCCGAGTGACTTGCCCAAGGTCCGAGAGGGAGTTTGTGGCAGAGCCAAGGCCAGAGTTCAGCTGGCCGGAGCCTCTGTTCAGTGCCTTTGGGCAACCTTTCCCCCTGTAAACCAGCGCAGGCTGCAGCAAAGGTGCGCTAAGGGTTGTGTCAATTGGATGCCCTAGACACGCCACCTTCTCCCCCAGTGCCACATACTTTGGGCTGGGCCTCGGCTGCCTGGGAGGGTCCGTGGCAGCGGCTTCCAGCCTCAGCCTCTTCCAGCTCTGATGGGCTTGCTGCTCCCGGGGGACCCTGCTTCACTCCAGTGGAAGGTGAATTAGCAGGGACTGCCGTGCTCCAGAGGGCAGAACCCACCATGAACAATTGGAGGGGACCAATGGGCTAGATCCTGAGCTGGTGTAAATCAGCATAGCTCCAATGGAGTCAATGGGGCCAGATCCTGAGCTGGTGTAAATCAGCGTAGCTCCATTGGCGTCAATGGG
>NW_020711887.1:0-1412 GCF_002925995.2 Terrapene triunguis | reverse complement strand
CACTCTGTGGTTTTGGGAGTATCAGCAGGGCTGCTTCCCTTCACAAGAGCTCCTATCTTCCTGCCTTTTCTCAGAGGCTCCCCGCTGGGGTAAGGGAAAGCCCCGGGCAGCAAAGCTTTCGACTTGGCTTCAAAACCAAAACACACACACACAAAACCGACCCACCCCTTTTGATGAGGCTTTTGTTTTGCAGGTGTGGTCAAAGAAGCCAGGACAGATTTGCAAGCACAAATTAAAAAATTAATCATCATCATCATCATCATTTAAAAAAAAAAGAATCTGGGGCTTGGCCAAAGGGGAATGGATTTAAAAAAAAAAACTAAATTAACGAACAAAAGTCTTTGCAATTCCCAAATGGGCCCCCGCCCAGCCCAAAATGTGGCTCTGAGGAAGGATCACAGGTTGGAAGTAAATTGCTCCAAACGAATCCCACCTGCCAAGGTCTGACTTCAGGGCTTTGCGTTTTCCCCTGCAACAGCTGATGACCTCGCTAACACCTAAGGCCGGGCTGCGCCCCTCCCTGCTCTGCATTAGGTGTCAGTGATGCCGCAGGGGGAATGAACCGAAGAGTGAGCTCAGGACTTGGCAGGCGGAGTGGGTTTTCCAGTCCGAAATGCTACCGGCACCCTTTGGGTTAGTGGGGGATTCAGGAGCAAGGAGTGCCACTGGGGCATGTGGCGTTCACCCATGCAAAAAGCAGCTGTATGTTTATTAACAGGGGTTTCTAGCGTGCTCGCCACCTTAGCAGAACATCCAAACAACCCCAAATGTGAATGAATTTTGGGGGAGGTAGGGAAGTAGTTATCCCTGCTTTACAGATGGGGCCCAGAGATGCAAAGCCACTAGGGCCCAGATCCTCAAAGGGATTTAGGCTCCTAAATTCCATAGCTTTCAATGGGAGTTAGGAGCCTAAATTCCTTTGAGGGTATAGGCCCGAGTGACTTGCCCAAGGTCCGAGAGGGAGTTTGTGGCAGAGCCAAGGCCAGAGTTCAGCTGGCCGGAGCCCCTGTTCAGTGCCTTTGGGCAATCTTTCCCCCTGTAAACCAGCGCAGGCTGCAGCAACAGTGCGCTAAGGGTTGTGTCAATTGGATGCCCTAGACACGCCACCTTCTCCCCCAGTGCCGCATACTTTGGGCTGGGCCTCAGCTGCCTGGGAGGGTCCGTGGCAGCGGCTTCCAGCCTCAGCCTCTTCCAGCTCTGATGGACTTGCTGCTCCCGGGGGACCCTGCTTCACTCCAGTGGAAGGTGAATTAGCAGGGACTGCTGTGCTCCAGAGGGCAGAACCCACCATGAACCATTGGAGGGGACCAATGGGCTAGATCCTGAGCTGGTGTAAATCAGCGTAGCTCCAATGGAGTCAATGGAGCCAGATCCTCAGCTGGTGTAAATCAGCGTAGCTCCATTGGCGTCAA
>NW_020711886.1:0-1446 GCF_002925995.2 Terrapene triunguis | reverse complement strand
CAGTCCCTGCCCTCCTGCCCACTACGGCCCCGGGTCTCAGTCCCTGCCCGCCTGCCCACTACGGCCCCGGGTCTCAGTCCCTGCCCTCCTGCCCCATACTCTCCCACAGTGGGCAGCTGGCCCAGCTCAGAGAGTCCATGGCGGCTGAGGCCAATAACATCAGCCTGGGGCCCGTGGGACGAACGCAGCGGCTGAGGAGCGGGGATGGGCCATGGGTCTGATCTGGGGCTTTGTGGGTCGTGGGGGGTGGTGTCAGGCAGGTGGCCCCATTGCTCTGGTATGGTGAAGGAAGCTCTGAGCCGTTAGTGTTAGGATCGTGATTTTATTACCCTCCCTCCTCCCTCACCTTCTCTGCAATCCCCCAGGCCAGGCCCCCAGCACCAGCCTCTGGCCATGGTCCCTGCTAAGCAACGTGTCCTGCAAGTCCTTGGTCCCTGCGTCCCCTTGGCCATGGCGGGTGCCTGTGCCTGGCGGCAGTGCCCACGGGGCTGGGGCTCAGCGGCAATGGCTGCTCCCCAGCAGAGTCCTGTCTGCACGGGCAGCGCCCGGCTCCTGGGGCTCCAGCCAGGGGCACTTGACGTGGGCCAT
The DNA here is from genome assembly GCF_002925995.2 of Terrapene triunguis. Classification (NCBI taxonomy): domain Eukaryota; kingdom Metazoa; phylum Chordata; order Testudines; family Emydidae; genus Terrapene; species Terrapene triunguis. The sequence goes on along the minus strand of NW_020711886.1, from coordinate 858 downwards.
GGCAACGCTGGCTGGGCTCCGCCGGATGGGGTCGGGGTCCAGCAGCCCTCGCAGCATCTCCCGGGCCTCGTAGGTGAAGCGCCCCCAGTGGGGTGGGCGCGGGCGGACGCGGGGGCTGCGATGCCAGCGCTCAAAGTCCCGGTAGTGCCGGTCGGCGGCCGTGTGCCAGGGGAAGAAGCCGGTCAGCACGCAGAAGAGCAGCACACCCAGCGCCCAGGCGTCCAGGCTGGGCTGGGCCGGCAGGCGGGCCGAGGGCCCCAGGCGGCACAGCTCGGGTGCTGTGTAGGGCAAGTTCTCAGGCAGGGCCTCGATGGCAGTGCCCTGCGGGCAGCTCAGCCCGAAGTCGGTCAGCTTGACACGCCGGCACTCAAGGTCGAGCAGCAGCACGTTCTCAGGCTTGACATCGCGGTGAACCAGCCCCTTGGCCCCCATGAACTCCAGGGCGCTGGCGAGCTGCAGAGCACAGCGCTTGACCTGCAGCTCCGCGATCCCGAACCCCACCTAGGGAGAGAGGTTACACACAGTGCCCTGGAGGGGAAGGGCTCCGGGTCCCACTGCCCACCTCCGGGCCAGCCAGTCCCTGCCCTGGGGTGGATGGGAGCCGGCCCCCCCAGTGGGGAAAGGACCCCTGTCGCATTCCCTGTGCCTGCCCTGGGGCTGGATCTGAGTTGGTGCTCCATAAAGGGGAAAGGTCCCAATCCCCACCCCTTGAGCCAGCCAGTCCCCGCCCTGGGGCCGGGTGGGAACTAGCATCCCACAGAAGGGAAAGGGCCTGTGTCCCATTGCCCACCCCCTGAGCCAGCCAGTCCCCGCCCTGGGGCCGGGTGGGAGCTGGCACCCCCTAGAGGGGAAAGGCCC
>NW_020711885.1:0-1388 GCF_002925995.2 Terrapene triunguis | reverse complement strand
CTACGGCCCCGGGTCTCAGTCCCTGCCCTCCTGCCCCATACACTCCCACAGTGGGCAGCTGGCCCAGCTCAGAGAGTCCATGGCGGCTGAGGCCAATAACATCAGCCTGGGGCCCGTGGGACGAACGCAGCGGCTGAGGAGCGGGGATGGGCCATGGGTCTGATCTGGGGCTTTGTGGGTCGTGGGGGGCGGTGTCAGGCAGGTGGCCCCATTGCTCTGGTATGGTGAAGGAAGCTCTGAGCCGTTAGTGTTAGGATCGTGATTTTATTACCCCCCCTCCTCCCTCACCTTCTCTGCAATCCCCCTGGCCAGGCCCCCAGCACCAGCCTCTGGCCATGGTCCCTGCTAAGCAACATGTCCTGCAAGTCCTTGGTCCCTGCGTCCCCTTGGCCATGGCGGGTGCCTGTGCCTGGCGGCAGTGCCCACGGGGCTGGGGCTCAGCAGCAATGGCTGCTCCCCAGCAGAGTCCTGTCTGCACGGGCAGTGCCCGGTTCCTGGGGCTCCAGCCAGGGGCACTTGACGTGGGCCATGGCAACACTGGCTGGGCTGCGCCGGATGGGGTCGGGGTCCAGCAGCCCTCGCAGCATCTCCCGGGCCTCGTAGGTGAAGCGCCCCCAGTGGGGTGGGCGCGGGCGGACGCGGGGGCTGCGATGCCAGCGCTCAAAGTCCCGGTAGTGCCGGTCGGCGGCCGTGTGCCAGGGGAAGAAGCCGGTCAGCACGCAGAAGAGCAGCACACCCAGCGCCCAGGCGTCCAGGCTGGGCTGGGCCAGCAGGCGGGCCGAGGGCCCCAGGCGGCACAGCTCGGGTGCTGTGTAGGGCAAGTTCTCAGGCAGGGCCTCGATGGCAGTGCCCTGCGGGCAGCTCAGCCCGAAGTCGGTCAGCTTGACACGCCGGCACTCAAGGTCGAGCAGCAGCACGTTCTCAGGCTTGACATCGCGGTGAACCAGCCCCTTGGCCCCCATGAACTCCAGGGCGCTGGCGAGCTGCAGAGCACAGCGCTTGACCTGCAGCTCCGCGATCCCGAACCCCACCTAGGGAGAGAGGTTACACACAGTGCCCTGGAGGGGAAGGGCTCTGGGTCCCACTGCCCACCTCCGGGCCAGCCAGTCCCTGCCCTGGGGTGGATGGGAGCCGGCCCCCGCAGTGGGGAAAGGCCCCCTGTCGCATTCCCTGTGCCTGCCCTGGGGCTGGATCTGAGTTGGTGCTCCATAAAGGGGAAAGGTCCCAATCCCCACCCCTTGAGCCAGCCAGTCCCTGCCCTGGGGCCGGGTGGGAACTAGCATCCCACAGAAGGGAAAGGGCCTGTGTCCCATTGCCCACCCCCTGAGCCAGCCAGTCCCTGCCCTGGGGCCGGGTGGGAGCTGGCACCCCCTAGAGGGGAAAGGCCC
>NW_020711884.1:0-1172 GCF_002925995.2 Terrapene triunguis | reverse complement strand
TGTGACTACAAATTTTAAAATTCTGCAAAATGCTGCACATTTTATTTCTCAAAATAACACAATATAATCACACCATTTTCAATTATTTTAGTAATTTATTTCCAAATATTTGTCAGCAAATAATTGAAAATGGTGTGATTATATTGTGCTATTTAGAGAAATAAAATATGCAGAATTTTAAATTATTGTGTGCAGAATTTTTTGGCACAGAATTCCCTCAGGAGTATTTTACAAATCTTTGGTCTCTTACTACAAAAGGGTGGCCCCTGGAAACTACAGGTCCCAGCATGCAATGCAAGCAATCTAAGATGCTGTGTTATATGCTGGGGCCTGCAGGTTGCCTAGGGATGGGCTACCTGCCTGGCTACATCTGAAACGGCTTCCCCCCCATTAAATTGTCCAGGGGCCAAATGCTGGTCACTTGCTTTTGGCAGCCAAGTTTACAGCCTCTTTAGCCCTTCAGTAATGTCAAACGAGCATCACCACGAGAGCCAGCCGGCTCCAGAGCATGCGTCTTGTTCCTGGTCCTTGGACTGTCATCGCAGCTCGGTACATGTACGGCCTGGAATCGGTCACTCTTATTTTTATCAGTGTCAAGAATAAACATGCTCATCTGGCTTAATTTTTTTATTTATTTTGTTTTGAGAGAGAGAGAGAGAGAATAGATGGCCCGTGCAGACCTTTCCTGCAAGCTTCGGGGACGGTGGGAGGGAGAGGTTGTTTTGTTGGTGGTCAGTAATGAATCCAAGGCTTGTTTCGTTTTTGCCAGAGATGCTGAATTGATCCTAAATAAGGCTATGATTTTGTCGTGGAGGCCCCAAAGCTCCAGGTCGCTGTGGGGGCCCACCGCCGCAGGCAGCATCAGGTACCCTGCAGCTCCCAGCTGCCACAGGTGGCAGGGGATATCCCGCAGCTCCAAGTCATGGGTGGTGGGGGGCCCTGGAGCTCCCAGCCAGCCCCTGCAGCTGCCCAGAGGCTTCCCATTTTGTCATGGATATTTTTAGTAAAAGTCGGACAGGTCATGGGCTTCTGTGAAGTTTTCTTTATTGCCGGTAACCTGTCTCTGACTTTTACTAAGCCTTAATCCTAAATCAGGGGTCGGCAACCTTTCAGAAGTGGTGTGCCGAGTCTTCATTTATTCACTCTAATTTAAGGTTTCGCGTGCCAGTAAT
>NW_020711883.1:0-1031 GCF_002925995.2 Terrapene triunguis | reverse complement strand
TTCCTTCTCAAGAGCCCAGTCACTGAGTTCCCAAGGAGACTTTTGCTGCTCTTCTAACGTCCAGGCCGCCCCTTCCTGCTGGCCCCTCGCTGCATTAGGTGGGCAGATTCTGCAGCCAGAGCCGTGCTGCCGTGTGAATCCAGGAGAGAAGCCGGCTCTGGCCATAGCTAGGTCCTCTCAGGCAGGCGTAATGGGAGTTAACGGGGCCGGTAAAGTCAACAGTGGGTCCTGAGGTGCACAGGGAGGAGCTGTTTTTCTGTGTCCACTTTTTCCTCTCTGCTCTCACACGGCTTTATCTGCACCCCCCACACCTGCATTTTTCACCTACATACAGATCCTAGCACCAGCTGGGGACAGGAGCCCTCCCACATCCAGACTGTCCCTCACACCTCCAGTGGGTCATTTCTGGGCCACGGGTGACCCCTGTTCCCTTTGGTCAGGAAGCCTCAATTAGGTCAGAGTTAACCCCCGCTGCTCTCCGAGGAGCTGAAGGGAGGTGGCCTGTTCCCTCGGAAAGGGGTTTTCCAGACAGTTGAAATAAGGGGCCATATCCTCATGGAGCTGTGAAGATTTACACCCTCTGAGGAGCTGAGCCAAGGGCTTTCATGTCACCTTTGATTTCCCAATCCCGAGACAACAGCGATTCCCCCAGGCAGCGGCGAGAGCTGGATCGTTCAGCCCTCCGACAGGGAAAACTCACAATGCTTTTTTTCCAGTAGATTTGTTATCATTACTAATTTACATAGAGACTGAATTAATAGAGCTCGTTATCCTCCTCCATTGTAGCCGTGTTCTGCTACCCCCAGTTCTCTTCCTGAATGCCAGCCTTGCTAACCTGGGCACTACCGAAACACGCCGGCCAGTAACTCCTCCACGGGCAGGGGGCTCGCCGAGCCGCAGCTGCTCTCCACAGAGGTCTATTTTGATGCTTGTAGGCGTTGATGCAGGGGGCTGACGTTTCCCAGTGGGCACGAGATTTAGAGCGAACTTTTTGACGCCCAGCCTGTGGGCCTAAATATCGCTTTCCTCAC
>NW_020711882.1:0-9312 GCF_002925995.2 Terrapene triunguis | reverse complement strand
TTCCTCACGGACGCTGCCTGGGTGGGAAGTAGCTTTTTGTGAAGGGGAACAGGCTGTCTTCACGGCTCCCTCTCCCACAGAGGTGATTCTTACCCAGCTGAACAAATCTATTGAAACGCCCTCAGGGAAAGAAGAAGCCTGCACTGGAACCCTTCTCTAGGACCTACACAAAAACACATCATTGTGGCCAAGCCCTCAACCCCCGATTGGCTTGAAATGTGGGGAGGATCGTCTGCGTTGGGCTCCACTCGTTCTCCGGGCCGGCAGGGTGGGTCGCCCTGATCTTTTTGCCATATTCTGCGTGGGGCGGACTGTCGCAAGGCGGGCAAGGATGTGTCCTGGGGCTGTCACTGCTCTGAGCCTGCTTCCACCCCTTGACAGCGTGGGGTCTTGGAACACTCCACAGGGCTTTGCTGCAGAGCCGGCCATGCTGTTGCTGGAGCCTGATCTTCGAAAAGGAGCTGCCAGGCTGTTTGTGGGCACAGCAGTTAGGGAGGGGAGCAGCCCCTGTCCTACCTCTAGGGCCCTACCAAATTCTTGGCCATGAAAAACGCTTCAGACAGTGAAATCTGGTCTTTTGGGGGCTTTTACCCTATACTATACAGATTTCAGGGGGGGAGACCAGCATTTCTCAAACGGGGGGTCCTGGTCCAAAAGGGAATTGCAAGTGGGTCACGGTATTGCCACCCTTACTTCTGTGCTGCCTTCACAGCTGTGTTGACTGGCCACCCAGCTCTGAAGGCAGCACTCTTCCAGCAGCAGTGCAAAAGTAAGGGTGGCCGTACCATTCCATAGCACCCTTACTTCTACGCTGCTGCCTTCAGAGCTGGGCGGCTGGAGAGTAACGGCTGCTCACTGAGGGCCCCACTGTGCAGGTAGCAGCGCAGAAGTAAGGGTGTCACTCCAGGCCACTGCCTGCTCCAGCCCTCCCCCTGGTCTGTTACTCCAGGTCAGTGACCGCTCAGCCCCTCCCCCTGGTCTGTCACTCCTGGCCAGTGCCCGCTCAGCTCCTCCCCCTGGTCTGTCACTCCAAGCTAGTGTGCACTCGGCCCCGCCCCCTGTCTGTCACTCCAGGCCAGTGCCTGCTCAGCCCCTCCCCGGTCAGTCCCGCCCCCTGTCTGTCACTCCAGGCCAGTGCCGGCTCGGCCCCGCCCCCTGTCTGTCACTCCAGGCCAACGCCCGCATGGCCCCGCCCCATTCTGTCGCGCTGCGGGCTGCGATTGGCTGGCTCGCTGAGCGCCGACCGCTCCCATTGGCCGGCGCGGAGCGGGCGGTCCCATCCCTCGGCCAGGCTCGGCGCGCGCCGCGGCGCCCTGCGGAGCGGCAGTTTGTGGCGCGGGGCGCGCGGGCGGGATGTGGGCGCTGGGGCCGCGCGCGCTGCGGGCCGGGCTGGCGCTGCTGGGCCTGGCGCTGCTGGGCCAGGGGCTGCGGAGCTGGGTCGCCTCCCGCCCCTTCGAGTTCCGGCCCGAGGAGATCGCGGAGCTCGGCCGGCACCAGGCGGGTGAGTCCGGGCACAGCCACGGCCCGGGGCGGGCGCGGGACGTGGGTTTCCTGGGCGGTGGGGCCCGCGGGGCAGGGACTTGGGGGGACCCATGGGGCAGGAGGGCGGGGAGTCTGGGGGGGGCCCATGGGGCAGGAGCTCGGGTGCGGGGAATGGGGGGACCCATGGGGCAGGAGCTTGGGGGGACCCATGGGGTAGGCGCTCGGGTGTGGCGAATGGGGGGACCCATGGGGCAGGAGCTTGGGTGTGGGTGATGGGGGGGACCCATGGGGCAGGAGGGTGGGGAGTCTGGGGGGGGACCCATGGGGTAGGCGCTCAGGTGCGGGGAATGGGGGGACCCATGGGGTAGGCGCTCGGGTGCGGGGAATGGGGGGACCCATGGGGCAGGCACTCAGGTGCGGGGAATGGGGGGACCCATGGGGCAGGAGCTTGGGTGCGGGCGATGGGGGGGACCCATGGGGCAGGCACTTGGAGGGTCTCAGGGGACCCATGGAGCAGGAGCTGGGGGGGAAGTAGCAGAGAATAGCTGGGGTGGAGCGGGGGCATGTTAGATCCTGTCTCTAATGTCTGATTCCCTGAATGAAGCCGTGGTCCCGTTCTGGGTTCGGTGGCTTGCAGGGCTTTGGAGCTGTGCTCCGGCTCCGCTCCAGCTCTAGGCAAAAACCTGCAGCTCCACTGCTCCGGAGCTGCTCCACGCTCCAGCTCCGGGCTCCACTCCAAAGCCCTGGTGGCTTGTATTGGTGGGAGCCAGGGAGGTGGCAGGTTTATGGGCAGGGCCATGGGCCTCCTGCGCGGGGCTGACTTTGCCTGGGTTTGTTGGTGCTGCAGGCTTGGACCATGAGCAGGCCTTCTCCAAGATCATCGTGGAGCTGCGGAAGAAGCACCCAGGCCACATCCTGCCGGACGAGGACCTGCAGTGGGTGTTTGTCAACGCGGGCGGGTGGATGGGCTCCATGTGCCTGCTCCACGCCTCGCTCACCGAGTACGTGTTGCTCTTCGGGACGGCCGTCGACACCGGGGGGCACTCGGGTAAGCAGGGCTCGGCTACATTCAAGCAGAGAGGCTCGGGTTCTGGGGGGCTGCTGCCTTTGATTTCCTGTGGTAAACCATCAGGGGGACAGCAGGTGTCTGGGGCAGGGGAGCTGCAAGTCCCAGCCAGGTAGCGCCGAGATGCACTTTGATCCTTCGCCAGAGCAGAAGCAGAAGCTGGACACATCAATGTGGTCAGCAGCACTATTCCTCCACCTTGTACTGCCCATTAGCTGTTGCTAGTCTTGATGGTCTCGGGACCATGAGTCAGTCTGGCCGCACCTGCTCAAGCTAGTGCCCACGAGGTATGCTGTTGTGTGTGCACAGCTCTGTACCTTAACAATGACATGCTAGTTAATTGAGGGGGGAGGAGATGCCACTAGCCAAATGCAGAGAGCTGGAAGGTCTTGGAGAACCAGGAGAGCAGAAGTATCAGGAACTTTATTCCCTGGAGCTAAGAGCTAGCCTTTCCGGATGCCGCTTTCTGTCTGTGCAGTCCTGGCCCTGCCTCCCACTGGGCATTGCAAGCAGTGGAGAGAAGCAGCCAAGGATAAGACAAGGAGGTGGTTACCTTTGTGCTTGTGTGTCCTGTCCAGATGGCTGTATTTACTATAGGTCCCTCCGAGGTGGGCTCAGGGTTTTCTGACCATTTAATAGTCCCGTGAGCGGTCTTTGGTAGCTGCCCGTGTTTAAGCCCCTGTGTCCCGTTGACTGACTCAGGTCACAGCAGCCTCTCCCAAAAGGCAGAGAGGGCAACAAACCAGGGTAACTGGCTAGCAGGATTAAAAGGGGCTAAATCCTCCACTGTATGATGTATCAGTACAACAGAAGCATCTTCTCTCCCGTGGGTGGTGGTAATGTCTCGCTCTGGTCACGCACTCTCCAGCCACACACTTTACAAGGAGGGGAGGGTCCGTGTTGCTCTGCCCAATGTACAGATGGGGAAACAGGCACAGAGAAGGGCAGCTAGCAGGTCCATGGCAGAGGTGAGAATGGACCCCAGGTCTCCTGAGTACCAGCCCAGTGCCTGGTCCCTTAGGCCAGTCCATCTCTCAGTGGGTGGTTCCAGGAGCAGGCTTGTTGTAGCGCCTGCCGGTGTAGTTTCATACACATTAATAGTCAGCAGCCACAAACCAGCTTCACCTGCTCAGCAAGTAGAAGCGTTTCCCTGTGGGTGCAGCTTGTTTTCCCCCCCGTGTTAGCGTGAGAACAGGGAGGTGGGATGGGGGAGCGGGAGGCCTTAATATCCAGGTCTCCAAGACCTTGTGCAACAATCCCTTCCACCCACAGCTTGGATCTGGCTGCTTGCTGTGTCCCCATGTGCCCTGCCAAGGACAGGAGCCTGCCCACCCATGTGCTGCCACTTCCCGCTCCCCTCTCCATGCTGCCCCCTATGCGTACAACTTCCCAGTGCCTTGCCCACAAGAGTGGCTGGGTCAAGGGTGGAGGGTTGCCAAATCGCTGCTTGTGGCAGCCGAGCCGAGCCTGCCTTCTCCTCTTCTAGCCTCAGCACCACAGGGCGTACAAGCACGGGTGGCCTTGGCTGCAGCATCCACAAACCCTTGCAGAGTCTGGCGATGTGGGTTAACCAATGTGATTCAGCCCCAAGCCATGGGGAGTCTTTCCACTGACTTCAAAGGGCGCTGAACCAGGCCCGCAAAATTGTGGGCAGGCATCTTGTCTCAGAGCAGCCCAGCAAAACCTGTACTGCTCCCCTCGAGGCTTCTAGCCCAAACAGGTCCCGAGCAACAGGACTTCAAAGTGACAGTGTTGGGGTTCCCATCTCGCTTGGCTTTTCCCCTCGGTTTCAGAGGGGTTTATGTAGCTGGCCTCTCAGCAGCAGCTGCAGCCAGAAACCCAGCACACTTTGTTTTTTACAGACCAGCTTCCAAACAGCGAGTGGTGGGTCTTCCCTCTGGTGGCTAGCGAGGGCTTGGCTGCCAAGCTCTGAAATTGAGGGTGGAGCTCCAGCGGTGAGAAATGCCTGGTGTGGGAATGATGTGGCTTGAGATATCTGGGCTGCCAGGGATAGGAGCACTCCAATTCCACTGAGAACCAGCAAGCTGGGATGTGTTGCAAGGTCCTGGACTTGGCCCAGGGCCCTGTCAGGGCTCTTTGACATTGGTCCAAGACTGAAACTAGCAACTCCAGGCACTTGGAATAGCGTAAACCACCACTCCCTACCCATATGAGTGTTGAAGCCTGCTGATGTTTTAGGTTTGTTCTGTGACAGCTGAGCCAAGGCACAGAGCAGCCCTCGGGGCTCGTCAGGCACTAGCAGTGGGCTGTGTTGCCCCATTGCTCGGATTTCACGTGTGTGCCTCTCTCGCAGGTCGGTACTGGGCTGACATTGACTACGCCATCATCTCAGGGACCTTCAGGCAGTGGAAGGAGGGGACGACCAGAAGTGAAATCTATTACCCAGGTGCGTGTGGCACTGTCGGCGTCAGCCCCACACACTCGCGCTCGGAGGCCTCCCCTGGGTGGCTGCCTTTGCAGGGCTGGTTGCCTTGGGCTTTTCACGTAGCGATTTGAACAGGTAACACTAGAGCCTCGTTAGCTCTAGCCCCAGGACACAGGGAAACATACCGGGGACAGCAGATTAGCCTGCAGAACACCACACCTCTAGATCTCATGGAGGCCAAGAGGCGAGCAGGATTCAAGGAAAGCGTACACGCTGACGGGTAACGAGCACATCTCCACTCCCAGCAGGTGATTAAAAGAAAATGGAGAGGGTTATAAAGCCCCCTGGTTCAGAGCAGGAGCTGTGTGTCAGGAGGAAACTGCCCCTGTGGGAAGGCTGTTCCATTATTTTCCACTAGGGGACATCCTTGCATCTTCCTTGGAAGCAGCTGGTACTGGGCACTGTCAGGGACAGCCTTCTGGATTAGCTGCCCTGCCCTTGGCCTGGCAGTGAGCGCCTCCCATGCCCCTTGTCCTGGGCTGCTCAGCACCCTGCAGGATCAGGCCCACAAAGAGCTCTGTGTGCTGTCTCTGGAGACCTACTGGGAGAGGCGCTCTGGGACTGATGTTGTTCTGGCATTCAGAATAATGGCCAGTGCTCTGTCTGTCTATCTGCCTGCAGGGGACACCATAGTGCAGAAATCCGGAGAGGCCACGGCTGTCCAGTGGAGCGCCGGCACCTGGATGGTGGAGTACGGCCGTGGCTTCATCCCCCCCTCACTCGTGTTTGTGTTGGCCGACACCATCTTCAGCACTCAGGACGTTGTCACTTTCTTCTGCACCCTCCGGGTTTGTGCCAAAGCCTTGCTCCTGGAAGCCAGTACCTACTTCAGCCAGCTGGCCCAGTGAGACCACTCTCCGCAAGCACCAACACAACCTCAAAGGAAGGGATTCCCCTTTCCCATCCCCCACCACCTCCTGCAGATTGTACCAGAAAGGCAATGGGCAAGAGCACCTCTGTCCCCATGTGCAGGTGTGCCAGGTAGGCTGAACGTTCGCCGTATCCACCTGCCGCAGCGAGCACTCAGCCGGGGGAGAAACAGGCAATAACGGATAATGGATAAACCTAGATCACTATTTTTTTAATATCCAAATGTTCCTCTACACTTCTGTAACTAGACTGCAGCGACTGAGCTGCCGTGTGTGTGTGTGTGTCCCTGTGCCCTCGGTCGGCAGCAGGCAACGCTAGCCTGCGTGTGCGTGAGAGAGACCCGTGGCTCTGCAGTCAGCTGCCCTCTGTTGCCTTTTGTTGCTGTCTCTCGTGTTCTCTGAAAGTCGGGGGCCTATGAAAAACCAATCGGGGGGGAGGGGGATGTGCGATATGATCGAAACCATTCCCAGCAGGGGTATACCTAGCATAGGACCAACTGCTGAGCTCACGCGTCCCCAGATGAACCTGGAGTAACTGCAGTGGAGTAATTGGGGTTCAGCTAGTTACTGAAGACTGTGGAGCAGGAAAGCAGCTGTTCCAAACCGGTGGGCTGCTTTCCCCATAGGGCCTCACAGCTGTTACTCCTGGGGAAATTTTGCGCCACTGCGCATGCGCAGAAACATATCCCCCCGCAGCTTCTCTTTGCTTTGCCGCAGAAAAATGGTTTTTGTGGGGAAGCAAAAAGAAGCTGCACCAGCGCTCACTCCCCAGCAGCGTGGGTGCATGTGTTCAGGCACCCAGAGCAGCCGGGAGAGAGGTAAGTCACCGTGGGGCAAGGGCATGGGGCAGTCTGGGGATTCCCTGGCCACCCAGGGACGCTAGTCCTGTCTGGGGGGGATGGGAGGGAGGAGGAAAAATCAAACTGAAAGCAGCCCTTTAAGCTTTTTTTAGCAGTGTGCTCATGCACAGAGAAGAGGATTGGATGACCAAAAGTCAATCAATCACGCTTTCTGTCGGAAAATTTAAAAACAAAAAAAGAGGGAGCCCCGCCCCCGGGAAAGCCCCAAAACAAGCAGCAAGCAAAATATAGACACAATAGCCTAATAGAACAATTACACAAAGAAAGAAGCCCAAATCTGCTTACTGTGAGTGGGCTTGGCAACTGGAGGTGAGGCTTTGTGGGAGCTGGGCAGATGGGGAGCAGCTCCCTATACAGGGACCCCTCCCCCCACTTACTGGCCCCATCGCTCCTCGGCCACGGGAAGAGGGGTCACTATAGGGGGATCTCCTCTCTCTGTCTGCCCAACACCCTGTGTATCTGGACCCCCTGCCAAGCCTTACCCACGTTGCACTGGGAAACCCCTCCTGCATCAGGAGCCCACCCACTCCCCCAGAGCCTCACCCCCTGCATCGGGAGCTCCGCACAGCTAGACCTCCACCCCACTGATCTCAACCAGCTGCATCCTGACCCACACATTCCCCCAGCACCCAGGTTCCCCTCTCCTGCTGAGCCCTAACCACCTGGAGAGTGCTATTCCCCCTGCACCCAGAATCCCCCAGTGACTTGCTGTGTATCCAGATCCTTCCCCCCCCCCGCACCAAGCTGTCCGCACCGAGATTGCACCACACAACCTTGGTGGGGAAATTCTGCACCAAAAAAATTCTGCGTATTTTAGTTGTCAAAATAACTACTGCTGGGGGAATTCCGCACCACTGTGCCTGCGCAGAACCATCCCCTGGCAGAGTCTCTCTGCTTCCTGCAAAAAAATGGTTTCTGTGGGGAAGCAAAAAGCAGCTGCACCAGCGCTCACTCACCCCTCCCCAGCAATGTAGGCGCCTCTGTTCGGGTAGCCGGGGGAGAGGTAAGTCACCCTGGGAGAGGTGGTCTGGGGATGTCCTGGCTGCCCAGGGCCGTTAGTCCTGGGTGGGCAGGGGAGAGGAGGACGATGACAACAGAGTCAGAGCTCCCCCTTCCTCTCCCCTGCATGAAGCAACCAGAGCTGGGTCAGAAACCCCCCAGCTGCAGGAAGCTCTGCACCGTGGGGGGAGGAGGTGTCTGGGTGCAGGGGGTGAGGCTCAGTGCTGGGGGAGTTCCAGGTGCTGGGGGGTGTTTGAGTGCAGAGGGGACCAGACATAGGTGCTGACTTTTATCTGCCCTCGATCTGCCTCTTTCTGCCCCACTCCATCCCATCCCCAAGGCCCCCACCCACCCAGCTCTCACGCACTCCCTGAGCCACCAATCAGTGGTGTGGTGGCGCTGCCAATCTAGTGGGTGCTGAGCACCCACTGTAATTTTTCTGTGGGTGCTCCACAGAATCAGTGCCTATGCAGCTGGATACACAAGTATTGGTTTCAAAGTAGCAGCCGTGTTAGTCTGTATCTGTAAAAACGAACAGGAGTACTTATTAGAGCATAAGCTTTCGTAGGCTACAACCCACTTCTTCGGATGCATATAGAGTGAAACATATATTGAGGAGATAAATATACACACATACAGAGAGCATGAACAGGTGGGAGTTGTCTTACCAACTCTGAGAGGCCAATTAAGTAAGAGAAAAAAACTTTTGAAGTGATAATCAAGATAGCTCAGTACAGACAGTTTGATAAGAAGTGTGAGAATACTTACAAGGGGAGATAGATTCAATGTTTGTAATGGCTTAGCCATTCCCAGTCCTTATTCAATCCTGAGTTGATTGTGTCTAGTTTGATATGCAAGCTGAGCTTCATCCTCTCCATCAGGAGCCCCCCACACCCAGAACTCCCCCACCAAACCCCCGATACCCAAATCCACACACCCCTGAGTCTCAGCCCCTGCATCGGCAGCCCCTGCATCGGCAGCCCCCCCACCCCACTGACCCCAGTAAGCTGCACCCTGACCCCAACCCCACCAAGCCCCACTTCCCTAGCATCCAGTCCCCGCTGAGCCCCCCACACTCCCCCACTGAGCTCTCACCACCTTCACCTGGACTCGCCTGCAGAGTCCCATTCCCCCTGCACTCAGAACCCCCCAATGAGCCCCTGTGCATCCAGATCCCCGCCAGGCCTCCCACCGAGCTGTCCGCACCCAGATTGTACCCCACAGAACCCTGGTGCTCTGGAGAGAATTCGGCACCAAAAATAAACAATTCTGTGCCTACAAATGTTAAAATTCTGCATATTTTATTTGTGAAAATAACACAGTAACAGTATAATCACACCAATACTTGCTGACAAGTATTTTGAAATAAATTATCAAAACAATTGAAAATGGTGTGGTTATATTGTGTTATTTTGACAAATAAAATATGCAGAGTTTTGCAGAATTTTTAATTTTTTGGTGCAGAATTCCCTCAGGAGTATTTTACAAACCTTTGGTCTCTTACTACAAAGGGGTGGCCCCTGGAAACTACAGGTCCCAGCATGCAATGCAAGCAATCTAAGATGCCGTGTTATATGCTGGGGCCTGCAG
>NW_020711881.1:0-5019 GCF_002925995.2 Terrapene triunguis | reverse complement strand
TCCTCTCTCCGGTCCTCTGCAAAACACACTCCCTCTCCCCTCACCTCATTAAACCAGTAACACCCAGGGAAACTGAGTCCCACCCCCTCTGCATGCAAACCATTGAAACCCCACAGAAAACAAGAAACCCCCCACTTCGTCACATCTCTCCCCCCTTCGAGGCTGAACGGAGCGGGGTCACTTAGCCAGTGACCTGGGGAAGTTCAGGGTCCCCGCCCCGCGATAAAGCATCCGCTATAATATTGGCGCTCCCCCTCACATGGACCACCTCCATGTCATACCCCTGGAGGAGCAGGGCCCACCTCAGCAGCTTGGCATTAGCCCCTTTCATTTGGTGCAGCCACGTCAGGGGCGAATGGTCGGTGTACACGGTGAAGCGCCGCCCAAATAGATATGGCTGCAGTTTGTGAAGGGCCCACACCATGGCCAGGCATTCCTTCTCTATGGCCGCATAGTGCTGCTCCCGGGGCAGCAGCTTCTTGCTCAGGTACACAATGGGGTGTCTCTCCCCCTTAGTATCAGTTTGCATCAGTACCGCCCCCAGCCCTGTGTCCGAGGCGTCGGTGAACACCAGGAAGGGTTTGTTAAAATCCGGGTTTACCAGCACCGGGCCCTGGATAAGTGCCCCCTTCAGCGCACAGAGAGCCCTCTGGCACTGCTCGGTCCAGACCACCTTGTCCGGCTTTCCCTTTCGACACAGCTCCGTGAGGGGTGCTGCCAGGGAGCTAAAGTGGGGCACAAACCTCCGGTAGTACCCCGCCATCCCAATGAAAGCCTGGACCTGCTTCTTAGTCTGGGGAGCGGGCCAGGCCTTGATTGCCTCCACTTTGGCCGGCTCCGGCTTCAGGTGGCCACTTCCAACCTTGTGGCCCAGGTATAAAACCTCTGCCATCCCCACCTTGCACTTTTCCGCTTTTATGGTCAGTCCTGCATCCTGGAGGCGACCCAGCACTCTCTTCACCTGGGACACATGTTCCTCCCAGGTCTGGCTAAAGACACAGATATCGTCAATATACGCTAGTGCAAAGCCCTCCATCCCCCTTAGTAACTGATCCACCAGGCGCTGGAAGGTGGCAGGTGCCCCCTTGAGGCCGAAAGGCAGGACCAGGAACTCGAAGAGCCCTATTGGTGTGGTGAAGGCGGACTTCGCCCTGGCCTCCGGGTCCAAAGGCACCTGCCAGTAGCCTTTGGTAAGATCCATGGAAGTGAGGTACCGGGCACCCCCCAACTTGTCTAAGATTTCATCAGTCCTGGGCATGGGGTAGGCATCGGACCCGGTAATGGCATTGAGCTTCCGATAGTCCACACAGAACCGGATCGACCCGTCCTTCTTGGGGACCAGCACCACGGGTGAGGCCCAGGGACTGGCGGACGGCTGGATCACCCCTAAAGCCAGCATGTCCCCGACCTCTCTCTCCAGGTCCTGGGCTGTTTTCCCAGTGACCCTGAACGGGGAGCACCTGAAGGGAGGGTTGGTTCCTGTCTCCACCCGGTGGACAGCCAGGTTAGTGAGCCCAGGCCGGCTGGAGAACAGCTGCCGGTATGAATGCAGCACGGCTCTGATCTCTGCCTGCTGGGCAGGGGTTAGCTGGTCTGAGAGGGGAATTGATTCTAGTGAGGGGTTAGCCCCAGCCTCAGGGAGGAGTCCCACCAGGGGGTCCTCTCCTTTCTCCTCCCACTGCCCACACATAGCCAGCACCAGCTTCTCCCTGTCCCAATACGGCTTCATCATGTTGACGTGATACACCCGGTGGCTGTGAGCCCGGTTGGACAGTTCCACCACATAGTTCACCTCGTTTACCTGTCTGATGACCGTGAAGGGGCCGTCCCAGGCCGCTTGCAGCTTGTTCTTCCTCACGGGGATGAGGAGCATCACCTGATCCCCGGTAGCATATGAGCGGGCACGGGCTGAGCGGTCGTACCAGACCTTCTGCTTCCTCTGGGCCCTTGCTAGGTTCCCCCTAGCCAAGCCCATGAGCTCCACGAGCTTTTCCCGGAAAGTCAGTACATACTCTACCACTGATTCCCCATCGGGAGAGGCCTTTCCCTCCCACTCGGCTCTCACCAAGTCCAGGGGCCCCCTCACCCTCCTTCCGT
Source organism: Terrapene triunguis (assembly GCF_002925995.2). Lineage (NCBI taxonomy): Eukaryota > Metazoa > Chordata > Testudines > Emydidae > Terrapene > Terrapene triunguis. The sequence goes on along the minus strand of NW_020711881.1, from coordinate 2,922 downwards.
ACAGCAACTCGAACGGGGAAAACCCTGTGGATTCCTGGGGCACTTCCCTATATGCGAACAGCAGGTGGGGTAAATACTTGTCCCAGTCCTGCGGGTGCTGGTCCATAAAGGTTTTCAGCATCCTCTTTAGGGTCCCATTGAACCTCTCCACTAGCCCGTTGGACTGAGGGTGGTAGGCCGAGGCCCAGTGTCGGACCCCACACTTCTCCCACAAGCACTGGAGCAGGGTCGACATGAAGTTAGACCCCTGATCTGTAAGGACCTCCTTGGGGAACCCCACTCTGCTGAAGATGGTCAGCAGCGCGTCTGCCACGGTGTCTGCCTCGATAGAGGACAAGGCCACCGCCTCGGGGTAGCGTGTAGCAAAATCTACCACCACCAGGATGTATTTCTTCCCTGACCGGGTCACCCTGCTGAGGGGCCCCACTATGTCCACGGCCACCTTCCGGAAAGGCTCCTCTATGATAGGCAAGGGTCTCAGCGGGGCTTTACACTTATCCTGGGCCTTTCCCACCCTCTGGCAGGAGTCACAGGTCCTGCAATACTGTCGGATAGCGTCGAAGACCCCGGGCCAGTAAAAGTTCTGCAGCAGCCTCTGCCTGGTGCGCCGGATGCCCTGATGCCCCGAAAGGGGGATATCGTGGGCCAAGAACAACAGTTTGCGGCGGTACCTCTGGGGAACCACCAGCTGCCTCCCGACTTTCCAAGCTTCAGTTCGCCCTGAACCAGTCCATTCCCGGTACAGGAATCCCCTCTCCCACAGGAATCGCTCCCGGCAGTCCTCCCCCTGGGACCTTGCACTGTCGTGGCTAGCCAGGGCCCTCAGTTTCTCCAGGGAGGGATCCACCTGCAGCTCCGTTTGGAATTCAGCTGCTGGGTCTGAGGCTACAGCCCTGGCTGGTGGTGCCTCAGGTTCCCCACCCTGGGACGGAGGCTCCAGCCCAGCCCTGTCGAGTCCTACCCTTGGCGCTTCAGCCCCCCCCTCGGGAGGTCCCGCGCCCCTCGCTGACTCTGGCTCCGGGTAAGGACCAGGGCGCTCTGAGTGTCATCCGGCCAACTCTCCAAGTCATTACCCATTAGCACCTCGGTAGGCAGGTGGTCGTGCACCCCAACTTCTTTGGGTCCCTCCTTAGCCCCCCATTTCAGGTGTATCCTCGCTACAGGCACCTTGACGGGGGGCCCAAACACTCCCCTCAGGGTCAGGTAGGCATCGGGCACTAGCTGGTCGGGGTCCACCACCTCGGACCGCGCCAGCGTCACCTCTGCACCCGTGTCCCAGAACCCCTGGACACGTCTTCCCCCCACCTCAATGGGGACGATGTGGCGATTGTTCCCCGGGGCCTGTCCCACGCTCACCCGGCGGATTGGGTACGGGTGCTCTGGACCTGGGGCCCCACCTTCCCCTGCCGGCCTGGCCTGGCGGTCCCCTCCCCCTGGCACGGCCCTCTCGACTGCAGCCCCTGGGCCCGGCGGTGCCCCCTCTCGGTGGGCTTCCACCCAGTTAACACCCCGCGGGTTCTGCTTGGCTGCCATTTCCTTCATCTTCAGGCATTGTGCCACCTTGTGCCCCTTTTGGCCACAGTAATTACACCTCACGTCTCTCAAGTCCCACGAGGGGGGTCGCCCCGCCCCGGCAGTCCCGGGCACCCCCGAGTTGGGCTTCCTGGAGTCCCACCGTTGAGAGGGCTCAGGGTGACTCCCCTTATGAGTTCCTGATGTGGGTCTCCCCCCTACCCCCGATCTACTGTCCACGAACTCATCTGCCAGCGCTCCTGCACTGCGCAGGTCTTTGGGCTTCCGGTCCACTAGCCACATCTTAAGGTCCGGAGGGCAGATGTCATACAGCTGCTCCAACCCCACCAGGTTATACACATCCTCTGCGGTAGAGGCCCCTGCGCCCTTCCCCCACTTGCGGAGATATTCCCCCAGCAAGTTGGTGACCTCCTTGTAAGAGACACCTGAGGCCTTGCGCACACCCCGGAACCGTTTCCTGTATGCCTCGGGGGTCAGTTCAAACTTCAGCAGCAAAGCCTGTTTGAATAGGTCGTAGTCCCCGGTCTCAACACCATCCATTTGGCTGAACGCCTGTATGGCTTTGGGACCCAGCAGGGGGGTCAGACAGCGAAGCCTGTCTGCAGGGTCAATCTGGTTCAGTTCACAAGCCTTCTCAAAGGCTGTGAGGTAGGCGTCAATATCCCCCCCCTCCTTGAACTGGGGCAGCAGTTTGGTGTCTAGATTCCCCACACCACTGGTGTCTCGGGGCCCTTCCCCACTTACCCCGCGGCAGGCCCTCTTGGCCCGCCTCTCGTCCATCTCCAACTTGTGCTTCCGCTGTTCTACACGGTCCGCTCGTTCTCTCTCTCTGTCCACCAGCCTCCGATCCTCTAGCTCCAGTTCCTTTGCTTTCAGCTGCAGCTCCAGTCTCCGCAGCTCCTCTAGGGAGGAACCCGACTGGGGTCTCCCGGTGCTGACTGGGGAGTCCGGTCTGACCCACTCCCGGTCACTACACAGACTGCCCCCACAGCTACTCCCCGGCTCTCCGGGCACCCCGGGAGCCCCCCTGGGGTCTGGAGCCTGCGCCTCAGATGGGTCATTCTCTACAAGCTGAGCAATCAGCCGCTCCTTAGTGAGCCTCCCGACGCTCAGCCCCCTCTCCCTGCAGAGACGGGCCAGGTCGCTCTTACGGAGCTGGGCATAGGCCATTTCCAGGCTGGTTCCGTTCAATACCCTCGTTCTATCGCTGGCAGCCACTCACTGCAAAGCGCCTGCGCCCGCAGCCAACGTCTACAGGGTGCATCCGCGACACATCCCACTTCTGACACCACGTTGTCACGGACTCACAGATCGTGCCCACTCTTGGCCCCGTGCGGTCCGTGGGGGTGCCCCTTTTAGTGAGACAGCCCTTCTCGGGAGTCCACTCTC
>NW_020711880.1:0-5104 GCF_002925995.2 Terrapene triunguis | reverse complement strand
CACAGGAGGGCTGTTACCCTTCCCTTTATAGTTATGACACGCCCCACAAATCACAGATAGTGTTGGACAGCCGGTTCCACACTGGCTGTGATTTCTTCCTGGAGCTCTAGGAGAAAACAGGGTTAATAAGACACATGCACCTTTAGAAATACTACTGATTATATAAAACTAACAATATGTTCCACATTCCAAGAACAATGTTTAACCAGTTGATTCTGGGAAACTTTCCCGGGAGAGTGCATCAGCCACTTTCTTAGAAGCTCCTGAAATGTGTTGTATTTCAAAATCGAAATCTTGGAGAGCTAAACTGCACTGAAGAAGTTTTTTGTTATTCCCCTTGGCGTTATGAAGCCACTTTAGCTCAGCATGGTCTGTTTGTAGTTGGAAACGCCATCCCCAAACGTATGGGCGTAGCTTTTCCAGCACGTACACAATGGCGCAGCATTCCTTTTCCCTGATTGACCAGTGGCTTTCCCTCTCAGACAGTTTCTTGCTGAGAAACACAACAGGATGGAATTCTTGATCCGGTCCTTCCTGCATTAAAACTGCTCCCACGCCCCGCTCGGACGCATCTGTGGTTACTAGGAACGGTTTGTCAAAGTCTGGGGCCCTTAGCACAGGGTCCGACATGAGCGTCGCCTTAAGCTGGTTAAAAGCCTTTTGACACTCATCAGTTCACTGAACTGCATTTGGCTGTTTCTTTCTGGTTAGGTCTGTCAGTGGGGTGGTGATTTGGCTGTAGTGTGGTACAAATCGCCTATAATATCCGGCCAAGCCTAAGAAGGATTGGACCTGTTTCTTTGACTTTGGAACCGGCCACTTTTGGATAGCATCCACTTTGGCCTGTAGGGGATTTATAGTTCCTTGACCCACCTGGTGCCCCAGGTACGTCACTCTGTTTTGGCCTATTTGACACTTTTTAGCCTTAACAGTTAGTCCTGCCTGTCGGATGCGCTCGAAGACTTTTCCCAGGTGCTCCAGGTGTTCTGTCCATGAATCAGAAAAAATGGCCACATCATCGAGGTAGGCAACTGCAGATTCTCCCAATCCCGCTAGGAGACCATCTACAAGTCTTTGGAAGGTGGCGGGTGCATTTCACAGCCCGAAAGGGAGTACATTAAATTCATACACCCCTGCCTGGGTGACGAAGGCTGACCTTTCCTTGGCGGGTTCATCTAGTGGTATTTGCCAGTACCCCTTGGTTAAGTCTAAGGTAGAGATGAATTGGGCATGTCCCAATTTCTCCAATAGCTCATCTGTGCGTGGCATTGGATAGTTGTCAGGATGAGTTACAGCATTTAGCTTACGGTAGTCCATGCAAATCCATCTGGTTTGGGAACTAGAACCACTGGAGATGCCCATGCACTCTTAGAGGTGCGTATTATACCCATCTGTAGCATGTCCTGGATCTCCCTTTGTATAGCAGTTTGGGCATGAGGTGACTCCCGGTAGGGTGGGGTTCTAATTAGGTGAGCATTACCTGTGTCAATGGAGTCGTATGCCCGTTCGGTCCATCCTGGGGTGGCTGAGAACATTGGTGCAAAGCTAGTGCACAGCTCCTTGATCTGCTGCCGCTGCAGACATCCAAGGGTCGCGGAGAGGTTCACCTCTTCCATGCCACCATTACTTTTTCCTTCGTAGAAGACACCTTCAGGCCACTCCGCGTCATCTGTTTCCTGGGATGTAAACTGGGAAACCTTTAATTCTCTGGAATAAAAGGGCTTAAGAGAATTAACATGGTATACCTTAGGCTTTATGTTGGAGGTGGGGGAGGCTATGAGATAGTTAACAGCTCCTAGGCGCTCCTGGACCGTGAATGGTCCTTCCCACGACGGTTCCATTTTATGGGCCTGGAGCGCCTTTAAGACCATGACTTGGTCTCCTACTTTGAAGGACTGTTCTCGGGAATGTTTATCATACCAGGCCTTTTGCTCTTCCTGAGAATCCTTTAGGTTTCCTTTAGTAAGAGCTAAGGAGTGTCGGAGGGTGCTTTGTAGGTTGCTTACAAAGTCTAGAATGTTAGTTCCTGGAGAAGGCGTAAACCCCTCCCATTGCTGCTTCACCAACTGTAATGGCCCCTTAACCTCGCGGCCATACACAAGTTCAAATGGTGAAAACCCTAAACTGGGATGTGGTACAGCCCTGTAGGCAAAAAGCAACTGCTGCAACACTAGGTCCCAAACATTGGAGTGTTCATTTACGAATTTACGTATCATGGCCCCCAAAGTTCCATTAAACCTCTCCATCAGGCCATTGGTTTGATGGTGGTAAGGGGTGGCAACCAAGTGATTCACACCATGAGCTTCCCACAGGTTTTTCATGGTCCCTGCCAGGAAATTAATTCCCGAATCTGTAAGGATGTCGGCGCGCCAACCTACCCTGGCGAAAATGTCTGCTAAGGCCTGGCACAAACTTTTAGCTCTGGTGTTGCTTAAGGGTATTGCTTCCGGCCATCGGGTAGCAAAATCCATGAAAGTCAGTATGTACTGCTTTCCTCTGGGTGTCTTCTTTGGGAAAGGACCCAGAATATCCACAGCTACTCGCTGAAATGGGACCTCAATTATGGGTAGTGGCTGGAGAGGGGCTTTAACCTGGTCTTGGGGCTTTCCCACTCGTTGGCACACCTCACAAGACCGGACATAATTAGCAACGTCCTTGCCCATTCCCTCCCAGTGGAAGGACTTCCCCAACCGGTCTTTGGTTCTGTTCACCCCAGAATGGCCACTGGGATGATCATGGGCTAAGCTCAAGAGCTTTACCAGATATTTAGTGGGAACTATCAACTGTCTTTGAGGATGCCAGTCTTCCTAGTGCCCACCAGAAAGAGTCTCCTTGTATAAAAGTCCTTGTTCTACAATAAACCGGGATCGGTTAGAAGAGCTGAGAGGCGGTGGGGTGCTCCGTGCCACCGCCCAAGCTTTCTGAAGGCTGTCATCTGCTTCCTGCTCAGCCTGGAACTGTTCCCTTGATGCTGGAGACATCAGTTCCTCCTTGGACTGTGGACTTGGTCCCTCTGGAAGTGATGCAGGTGCTGGGGCTGTTTCCGTTGACTGTGAACCGCTGTCCGCTGGTGCACTATGTTGTATTTCAGGCTCTGGTAACACAGACGGGGCCCTGGGAGACGGCTCAGGAACAGTGATGGGGGTGGAGGCTTGCTTAGCCTGGCTGCGGGTGACTATTCCCACAGTCTTGGCTAACTTCGCATGGTTGGCCAAGTCTTCCCCCAGCAGCATGGGGATGGGATAATTGTCATAGACCGCAAAAGTCCACATTTCTGACCAGCCCTTGTACTGGACATGCAACTTGGCTGTAGGCAAGGTTACAGACTGTGACACGAAGGGTTGAATTGTCACTGTAGCCTCCGGGTTGATGAGTTTGGGGTCCACTAGGGATTGGTGGATAGTTGACACTTGTGCCCCAGTGTCCCTCCAAGCGATAACCTTCTTTCCGCCCACTCTCAAGGTTTCCCTTCGCTCCGAGGGTATGAGAGAGGCATCTGGGCCTGGGGATCTTTGGTGTGATTGTGGTGTAATGAACTGTAATTGATTAGGGTTCTTGGGGCAGTGGGCCTTTATATGTCCCAGTTCATTACATTTAAAACATCGCCCTGCTAAGGTATCACCGGGGCGATGTTGGTTGGTGGAGACTGGTGTGGTGGGGTGAGAAGGCGTCTGGGGTTTCCCTTGGGATGTAGGTGGGGCCTTGGGTTGTCCCCGGTGGTAAGGTTTTGTTTCGGCTTGCCCCTTCTGATATTTGCTCCAACTGCTACTAGTTTTTTTCTTTTCTGCCACCTCCACCCATTTGGCTCCAATCTCCCCCGCCTCGGTTACAGTTTTGGGCTTCCCATCTAGGATGTACCTTTCTATTTCCTCAGGAACACCCTCTAAAAACTGCTCCATTTGCATTAGGAAGGGCAACTCTTCTGTAGATTTAACATTTGCTCCTGATATCCAGGCATCCCAATTTTTCCCAATGTGGTAGGCATGTCGGGTAAATAACACATCGGGTTTCCACCTTAAGGCTCTGAACCACTGACGGGCATGCTCAGGTGTTAGCCCCATTCTGAGTCTGGCCTTCTTTTTAAAAAGTTCATAACTGTTCATGTGTTCCTTAGGCATTTCAGCCGCCACCTCTGCTAAGGGTCCACTGAGCTGCGGCCTCAGCTCTACCATGTACTGGTCTGTAGTGATGCTGTACCCAAGGCAGGCCCTTTCAAAATTTTCTAAGAAGGCCTCAGTATCATCACCTGCTTTGTAGTTGGGAAATTTTCCGGGATGGGAAATGGTACCTGGAGAAGGGTTGCTAGGATTGGCTGGTATATCCGCCTAGCCCGTGCTAATTCCAGTTCATACTTCCTCTCTCTTTCTCTCTCCTCCATCTCTTTTTCTTTTAGCTCCATAGCTTTCTTGTGGGCCTCCTCTTTGGCTTTCTCTTCTCTTTCTCTCTCCTCCATCTCTTTTTCTTTCAGCTCCATCTCTTTTTCTTTTAATTGGAGCAGTCTCTGATGTTTTCTTTCATTTTCTACTGCTTCTAGTCTGGCCAGTTCTAGTTTGTTAGCTACGTCCCTGGTACTCATTTTCCTGTTTTCTTGTGCTGGGTCACACCCCCTCTGCAGTTCACTGAAACTGGGATGCACTCAGCACAGGCAACAGAGAATTTCTAACTAGCTATCCCTGAGAGGTAGAAAGAAAAAAAAAAGAATTCAGCTTGTAAATTCCTTTTGCCAGATTTTTGCTCACTGCTTGAATCCTTCTCTTAACAAAGACCCTTGTTAAAAAAACTTAACACCTCTGCCTTCAGGCAAGGAGAGATAAGATATGCATCTACCTTCATCTCTGCTTTCCAAGCAGCTAGAAAGGAGAAAAAAAAATCTTACTGGCTTTTGGTTTAAAATGATCCCACTGCTCTGCCACCATGTCAAGGCTGCTTCCCCACTTTGAACTTTAGGGTACAAATGTGGGGGCCTGCATGAAAACTTCTAAGCTTAACTACCAGCTTAGATCTTGTCCTCTGCCACCACTCCCAAAATGCTAATTCCCTTCCCTGGGTAGCCTTGAGAGACTCTTCACCAATTCCCTGGTGAATACAGATCCAAACCCCTTGG
>NW_020711879.1:0-4757 GCF_002925995.2 Terrapene triunguis | reverse complement strand
CTCTCATCTCTATCTTTTTCCTTTTATGAATAAACCTTTAGATTTTAGGTTCTAAAGGATTGGCAACAGCGTGATTTGTGGGTAAGATCTGATTTGTATATTGACCTGGGTCTGGGGCTTGGTCCTTTGGGATCAGGAGAACCTTTTTCTTTTACTGGGGTCTTGGTTTTCATAACCATTTGTCCCCATAACGAGTGGCATTGGTGGTAATACTGGGAAACTGGAGTGTCTAAGGAGATTGCTTGTGAGACTTGTGGTTAGCCAGTGGGGTGAGACTGAAGTCCTCTTAGTCTGGCTGGTTTGGGGTTTGCCTTAGAGGTGGAAAAAAACCCCAGCCTTGGGCTGTAACTGCCCTGTTTGAGCAATTTGTCCTGAGTTGGCACTCTCAGTTGGGTTCCGCCAGAACCGCCTCGTCACAGTGGCGTAGTCGGGCTTGGATCCACAGAACCAGGTCAATTAAGCTTTGGGTCAGAACCCCACGCTATTCAAATTTGAATTTTGGGATTGAGAGTTTTGTTGGTTAAAGAGCTGCTGCAATGGCTGAGCAAAGAGCATATGAGAGACTTGGCAAAAAAGCCCTGGAAAATTTGTGTTCAGAAAAGAGGATAAGCTTTAGAAAGAAAGCTACAAAGGAAGAACTGAGAAATCTGTTAATAGCCAGTGATCAGGGGGCAAGAGCACAGCCCTTACCTGAGGCTGCAGAAGATGCAGAAAAAATTAGGATGCAAAAGGTGACAAGTAAACTGCAATTTGAGCATGAACAGAAGCTAGCAGATCTTCGATTGCTGGAGAAGCAAAAAATAGCAGAATTAGAAAGAGAGAGAGAGAAAGAGGCTGCTGAGAGAGAGAAAGAAGCCGATCAAAGAAAGAAGGAGGCTGATGAGCGAGAAGAGAGAGCTCGTAAGGGGCGTCTAGAGCTGCTTGCTGCTGAACAGGAGACTCACAAGATGGAACAGGAGACAGCCAGACTTCAGCTCCAAGTAATGGAAGAGCGGAGAAAGTCATCCCCACCTGGTACTCCACTTCCACCCCGCCATGAGAAAAACTGGGAAAGGATGTGTCCCATTTACAATGATACTGAGGATATAGAGGAGTTTTTGTCTACCTTTGAACGCCTCTGCAATCTGTACCAGATCCCCGAGGGTCAGCGAATGCCTGTCCTGCTGACCAGACTGACTGGAAAAGCCAGGGAGGTATTTAATGAATTGGGGGAACAAGAAGCCTTGGATTATGGGCGGTTTAAAGATTCTGTGTTAAGGCTGTTCAAGGTTACTCCTGAATCTTACAGAGTTAAGTTTAGAAAGTTTAAGATGTCTAATGATGGTACTTTTGTAGAATGTGCTCATAAGCTGATGGGTTTTGTTAAAAAGTGGGTTATGGGAGCCAAGGCGCATGGGAGTTTTGAAAAACTGCTGGATTTAATAACTTTGGAACAGTTCTTAGACATTGTGCCTGACAATGTGAGAGCAGCTGTGTGTGATAGGGACCCTGAGTCAGTCCTACGGGCAGCAGAGATTGCGGATGCCCACACCCAAAACAGGGCTCGAGAAGGGTGTAAAACCCCAGGGAAAACTAATCACCATTCTCCCCAGTTCAAGAGGAGGGAAGGATTTAAAAGTAAACATGACTCTTCTAAAGGAGTTCAAGGGGGCCTGGAGGGTAGGAACTCACATCCCAGGACGGAACAGGTTACATGCTATCACTGTGGTATGCTGGGCCACATGAGACCAGACTGCCCAACACTGAAGGGCAGCCCAAAACCAGCAACCCCAAATGCCACGGCAAATGCTAACCCTGTTGTTATAAACTCACAGGCAAGCTACACAGAGCCCAGCATTGGTGCCCTGTGTGCAAATGCTGTTTCTGTGGTCTCTAAAAAATTTGACCTTAAAACTCACATTAAAGCTAAATATGGGGGAAATAATGCAGAGTTTATTAGCAGTGCAGAAGTGAATGGAGTAAGGTGTATGGCATGGAGGGACACCGCAGCAGATATTACTTTGGTTAAAGCAAGTCTTGTCAGGGAGGAAGATTATTGGCCAGGTGAAGATGTAACTGTTGTAGCCTTTTCTGAGTATTTTGTCATGGTGCCTTTGGCTAAAATCCACCTGAAATGGAAGGGATTTGAGGGCACCATGGTTGTGGGAGTAAAAGACACAATCCCTAAGGATATTATGATTGGAAATGATATTAAAGCTATGGTCAGTCAAGTTAACACAACCCAGGCACAGGAGAGGATTGATCCTAAGGTTGTGCCTATGGAGGGTTTCTCCAAAAGTTTGTCTTTGGAAAGTAGCTGTTTGGCTATGAATGAAGTTTCTGAATGTCTATCTAATGTCTCAAAAATAAATCTGGAATTAGATCAAGCGAAGGGAGAGGAGAACAAGGAGATTTTGGGTGAGCCTAGGCAGCCTTGTGAGCTGATGGCTTTATCTAGTCAGCAGTTTGGGAAGGCAAGGAGGGTGGAAGATGAGTGTCCCTATCCCTTACCTGTTTCCTGTGTGAAGAATAGTGACAGTGAAGTAAATGTGCCTGTATCTGTCAGGGGTATTGACTTGCCTATGGAGGAAGCTACCCCAGTCTCCAAGCAGTTGTCTGTGAACAGCCCTGTGTGCTGGGACAAGGGAAATGAAATCGCATACTGTATGTCTAGTAAAGGAAAATGTGTCTCCAACTCTTTTTTGTCTGTGGAGCAGACAGAGGGTGCCTTTCAGCCTGTGATGGTTGAGAATAGTGCAGTTGTCTCAGATTTGGTTCTGGATTCAACTAAAGCCCAGGAAGGAAATGGTCCCAAGTTTGTGTCTGCTGGGGAGAATGGCACTGTAACTAGGTTGCATCCAGTTAGTGTCTTAGCAAAATCCCAGAGACCAGACAATTCTGGTGCTTGTATTTTGCCTGTTGCTCATGTGTGGTTGGAGAAGGGTGTAACAGCTCTGTCTAATCAGGGTGATACCCTAGCCAGGGCACGAGGAGAGCAGAAAGGTAATTTGGTTGTGGTACCTACGGACAGTTTAACAACTTGTAGCAAAAAGGACAAAATTCCTAAGCTTGTGTGTGGCAAAGGAAAGGAGAATGCTTCTGACCTTTCATCTAGTGAGTCTATGGGTTTGCCTGAAAGGGGATTGTGTAGAAATCTGCCTGATGGGCCAAAAGTGATCCTGAATGTAAGTAAGACCCAGACAGAGTCTGTTGTTGCTCAGGAAAGTGTTCCTTTAGAGCAAGCCCTAGGTGAAGAGGGTAAGGGCAGAATTTCTGTGAGGGGTGAACTGCTGCTTAGAAAAGCTCCTGGGGAAAGGACTCCTCATGGTAATCTGTGCAAGCAGTTCCCTGCAACTGAAGGGTGTGAGAGTGATTTAATCAAAAAAGTTTCAGTTCCTAACAGCCAAAAATTGTCTGTTGTGAATGGATCCACTTTCCTTTTGAAAGATCCAGTGTGGGTAGCTTTGAGAAGGTCTCAGAGGAAGTAAAAGTTGTTAAGGAATTGAGGCAGCCCTATAACCAAGTGGCTGTGTGGGGCCAACTTGTTGGGGAGACAATGTTGTTGGAACAGGAATGTCTCCATTCTGATTCTTTAAATGAGCAGTTTGTGCTTCAGGGTCTGAGGACAGATTTGGTTACTGGTGTTTCAAAGCAGAACAGTTTTATGGCTAAATGCTTGAGGATGCAGGGGAGAGCAAGCAAACTCTCACCCTCAGACTGTTTAGATTTGTGTGGTATCTCTTTAAGACAGAGTCCAGCCTTGGAAATGATAGCAGTTACGAATATGAAAACTGGTGGACTGGCTCTGGTCTGGGGTAGTGCAAATTACTTGCCTGGCTGGGAGAGGAAGGACTTGCTAATAGCTGTTAGCACAGAGAGCCCACCCCATCAGCCAGTGAATTTTGTTAAACAAGAGAAATCAGGGTTTGATCCTGCAGGACAAGGAGGAAAGAGAAAACTGAATTTTGCAAAGGGAAGCCACAGGTTAACCCTAAAGTGCCCAAACTCCAATGGTATTGAGTCAAAGGTAGGGCATGACAAACATGATTGTAGATGGACACTTGCAATGAACTTGTTGTTAGTGCTAATGGTAAATTTTGTAATAAATGTGTTGCTATTGCCACAAACTGTAAAAATGTACAATGTGCCTAATCTTTTGGAGAATCCCTTGAACATGTTAAAAGGACTACATGAGAACACACGTTATGTTAAAAGGCCTTGTTATACTGATGTTTCACAGTTAATGCCTGTAAACAATATTGGAACTTTTCACAAGGAAAAAGACATTCCAGACCTAATGTGCTGCGTGAAAAGGAAGACTGAGGCACACTACCATATTGCTTTCATGGCTAAATGCCAAGATTCCTGTACTATGAAGAACATTAATATCTGCAGTTATTTGATGTTAATTGGGTTCCAAACATTTGCCCGAGCTTGTATGGATAAAGTAGCTGTTTGCTTTAGTTCTTGGCAAGATCACATGAAACATACAGGAACCATGCTGCAAGAGCAGAGCCAATCCACTATTGTTCTAACCAAGTTTTACCTTGAGTTTGTAAAGAGGTTCAATCATGTTGTTGAACATGACTTTGATAAACCATTTCTGTTGTACACTGGTATGGCTTCTAACCCAATACTAGCTGTAGCGAGACAGACCCAAGGATGGGGAGCTCTTGGGATGCAGTCAGTGATGTTTGTGTCATCCCTTCCTGCATCAATTTTGCGTTGGGGGTGTGACGTTATTGACATAAACTGGGACCATATAGATCATTGTTGCA
>NW_020711878.1:0-3724 GCF_002925995.2 Terrapene triunguis | reverse complement strand
TGCCGTTCTTCAAGGCTTATGATTAGGGAGCAACACATTCCTACATCCCCCCCTATTTTATTATATATGCGGTGTTTAAACAAAGCACCTTTGCAGGATAGCATACACAACGCCACTAGATTGGGTAAACATTAAACAAAGCAGCAAAGCAAAACGCCAAAAATTAAAACTAAGACCCCATACTATAAAAGGGTCTTTATCCACTCTAAGGATGGCTATAACTAAATATAATTCCACCAAAGAGGAAAAACATCTTTAGCAAATGGCTTAAGCATAACATTTCAGCATATCAATCTGCTATTGCATGCAATTACTATTATCAGTAAGCTTAAAACAACACATTTCTTTCACTGTCTCACACCCCAGATGTTACTGGGTGATTTGCAGACAGGAACAAGGCAAGTACTTAACAGACCTTGCATTTTCGGGGCAACGGTCAGGCAGAAATCAGATTGATTCAATACTTTTGCCAGGTGGACCCAAATGTCTTGTAGTGTGGTGTCCTTAACATACACACAGCTGTCGTTAGCTTGAAAAAGTAAGTGTCCTGTCAGGTGTAATCCCAGGAGCACTGACTAAAATTAACTGGGCATACCAGGTGGTTTAATTTCCCAGATGTCTTGGTGAATTACCCAATCCCACATGCATCCTCCCCATGGACCCGGCAGGATTTGGTATGTGGGAGCCCACACCCTCTCAACCGGTCCATATGCTTGGAAGGAGCACTGAAAACGTCTGCACTTTCACCCAGAAAGTTTTCAAGTATGTCTTCATGGCCACAGATCGGATGGTACTCCTGATGTGTCTGTAAGGGCAGTGGGCCAAGCCTGAACATGCTAGATCCCACTGCAATGCCTTCCCAGCCTCAGTGATATTCAATACCATCTCTGTCAGCAACTTCTGGGTCATTGTCTGTATTTGGATGTGTTACAGGGGTAATAGTGTAATGAATGAAATGGCAGGGGCAATGGCAACAAGGTGCCTTTGGTACTTATCATTTAAAATCCAATTAGGAAGGGCAATACATGCTGAGGGACTTATCCAAAACACAGGGCGCAGCCTGTAGAATAAACCCCAAAATCCAATCAATACCACATTCCCAAGAATGGGTCCCACAAATTTCTTTCTGCCAGTGTATAATTCTTTGTTTCTTCACCAGGGTCAGTTCTTAATGTCTTTTGTAGTCAGGAATTCCTGGACTTTGTGATTTCAAGGAAGCAAGTGTTCCTTCTTCTCTTTTCCTGAAACAGTCATGGTTCAGCATCATACAGGGGAGAGGTTACTAGCACATCACCCTGTAGTGGTTTTTTGTCTTCTAGAAAAATTCAAAGCAACAGTAGGTCTGTCAGTGGACAAGGGAGAGGTTACTAGCACTTCACCTTGTCTTTTTTTTCCTTTTTCCTGCTGTCCAGACGGCACAGCAGGGCTAGAAGGAGAAATAGGCTTATCATCAGTCAGAAAGTCCTCCCGAGGTGGAGGGGTCTTTTTGCAGTGAGAAGCATGGGTCCAGGCAGTCAGTCCTTGGCACTTCACAGCAGTGTTGGTGGTTAACAGGACTTGGAAAGGGCCTTTCCAGCATGGAGCCAAAGCAGTCTTTCGTTCATGGACTTTACATAGACTCAGTCTCCTGATTTCAATTAATGGCAGGGGTGCTAGGATCTTTGGATAGCACTTCTTTACCTGTAAAAGAACCTAACACATTTCATTAATGCATTGTCTGTATTTTGCAGATCTTAGTTGCTTGGGCACATTTAAGCCCCCCCCTTGTCTTGGGGGTCAGCCAAGTTTTGGCTGTGACCTTGGATGAGCCTGCAAGCGGTATTTTCCTCTCAATTAACTCATTCTGTGCTTTTTCCTCTTCTCTTCTTGGCTTCTCTTAACCTACAAAGGAAACCTTCACTCTTCCAGTAAAATAACTTTATTACAGAGCTTTGGAGCAACAAACCGGGACAAGCACACCCACTTTTGAGGAGTGCACTCGGTACAACCTCAGGTGTCTAATTGCTTTCCTCTCTCCCCAGCCCTCTGGCTAGAAATCTGAGGTAGCCAGAAGGATCCCATGGGCGATATGGGGAGTGGGTTAACCTTCCATGTCCTTGTTTCCAAAGACTGTTGGTATGCAATTCTTAACAACAATTTTTGCCATAAAACACAAAAATAATTCCTATTGTGCCAGTGAATGCATGGTGCATTGAATGCTGTTCAGCTGGCATCCGTTTTCTCTGATGATCTGAAAAACAAAAGAACAGAAGTCTACCCCTTCTGGGCAGTCAGTCATTGCTTAAAATGTTTCCTTGTATTTGTTTCATAGGCAGCCCAGGTTTCAGTGGCTTCTACCTTATTAGTTAGAAGATTGCATTAATACAAATGCTTTCTGGCTTGCTTCCAGATCCAAAGCTATCCACAGCTTAAAGATTCTTACTTAAAAGGGACACAATTGACTTTCCCAGTCTTTTGATTGCCTTTTACTTCTAACTCCAGCTTTCAAACACGGGGGTAATAAAGGGGCTAGTGGACTCCTCCACATGCCCTGCCCGTAGCTGGTTATTAACCAAGTGCTGGAGAACCTCCAGCTTGTCCAGAGGAAGCGGCCACTGTGCAACCCATACAGGCTCGTTAGTGAGCCAACGGAGGGGGAGGGCCGTACGCCTAATCATCAATATGGATGGTGGCAATTAAAGCGTTAATAAATCACGGCCCCACAGGTTGAGATGTACCCCCTCCATCATCCGCCCACGGACTCGGGCCGCGGCGGTGAGAGCGCCGAATCCTAACCACTAGACCACCAGGGATAAGTTGCCCGGGGCGTGCCCTCCACCTGCTGGGGGATGCTCAAAAACTGCCCTGTGCCATATAACTGCTCAGCAAGATAAGCCCCCCCACCTTGTGCTGCTGCCGCAAGCGCCTCTCGCTGGTACTCGCTGTCCCACACAACATATTGCGCAGGAGACAGCACCATGCGACACATGTCTTTCCAATCTTGGGGGAGCATGTGATAACCGTTTAACACACCTTTCAAGATCCCCCAGAGCTCGTGCAGAACCGAGTAGGGGAGAGCCTCCCAGTCCACTATCTCCCCCCCATTTCCATTATCCTGCCTAGAGACGGGAAACGCCTCGAGCCCACAGCTGGATTCCTCGCCGGTCAAGAGACCGGCCTCGCACACTGGCTGCACCGCCGCGGCGTCAGCGCCCCCCTGCCCGACCGGTAGGCAGGGGGGCGCCGCCACGGGCGGCGGCGCAGGGGGGGTCAGCTGCGGGCAGGAGGGGGGTGGCCCCTCACCTGGGGGCAAAGGGGAAACCGGCTTAAGGCCATCTGGGCCAAACCCCTCCAGCGCCTCCTTACAACGCTGCCAGAGTAGCAGGTGCTGAACTGGGGCACGGGGTTCACTATACAAGGTGATCCCAATCCGTATCCAATCAAAAAGCTGTAAAGACCCGCAGTCAGGATACCAGGGGCACTGGCGATCTATTTCCCTTAGAAGGTCCTCAATATGAGCGACCGGGACAGCGATGCATGATCGCTGCCGTATAATCTTATGTAACTCTCTTGCGTGCTCCTTCTGGGCACTGGAGAGTCCCCCCCCCATACTCACGAATTAGGGGCGGCAAACAGCCGCGGGCGCGCTCGGCATCTCCAGCCGGTGAGTAGAGGGGTATCACGTCGGGGTCACCAGCTGCAGTGGTGACGACGCAGGAAAGGAAACAGAACGCCAGGTTTGTTG
>NW_020711877.1:0-5704 GCF_002925995.2 Terrapene triunguis | reverse complement strand
AGAAAGATGGGGAGAACCTGGATTGATGTCTGGTCCCTCTCAGTCCCCAGAGCGAACCACCCCTAAAACAAAGAGCACACACACAAACCTTTCCCCCCCCAAGATTTGAAAGTATCTTGTCTCCTTATTGGTCCTTCGGGTCAGGCGTCAGCCAGGTTACCCGAGCCTCTTAACCCTTTACAGGTAAAAGGATTTGGAGTCTCTGTACACAGAGAGCTGTTACCCTTCCCTTCATAGTTATGACACGCCCCCCAAATCACAGATAGTGTTGGACGTTCGGTTCCACACTGGCTGTGATTTCTTCCTGGAGTTCTAGGAGAAAACAGAGTTAATAAGACATACTACTGATTATATAAAAACTAACAATGTTTCATTCCAAGAACAATTGTTAACCAGTTAACTCTGGGAAACTTTCCCGGGAGAGTGCATCAGCCACTTTGTTAGAAGCTCCCGAAATGTGTTGTATTTCAAAATCAAAATCTTGGAGAGCTAAACTCCACCGAAGAAGTTTTTTGTTATTTCCCTTGGCGGTATGAAGCCACTGTAGCGCAGCATGGTCTGTTTGTAGTTGGAAACGCCGTCCCCAAACATATGGGCGTAGCTTTTCCAGCGCGTACACAATGGCGTAGCATTCCTTTTCGCTGATTGACCAGTGGCTTTCCCTCTCAGACAGTTTTTTGCTGAGAAACACGACAGGATGGAATTCTTGATCCGGTCCTTCCTGCATTAAAACTGCTCCCACGCCTCTCTCGGAAGCATCTGTGGTTACTAGGAACGGTTTGTCAAAGTCTGGGGCCCTTAGCACAGGGTCAGACATGAGTGTTGCCTTAAGCTGGTTAAAGGCCTTTTGACACTTATCAGTCCACTGAACTGCATTTGGCTGTTTCTTTCTGGTTAGGTCTGTCAGCGGGGCGGCGATTTGGCTGTAGTGTGGTACAAATCGCCTATAATATCCGGCCAAGCCTAAGAAGGATTGGACCTGTTTCTTTGACTTTGGAACCGGCCACTTTTGGATAGCATCCACTTTGGCCTGTAGGGGATTTATAGTTCCTTGACCCACCTGGTGCCCCAGGTACATCACTCTGTTTTGGCCTATTTGACACTTTTTAGCCTTAACAGTTAGTCCTGCCTGTCGGATGCGCTCGAAGACTTTTTCCAGGTGCTCCAGGTGTTCTGTCCATGAATCAGAAAAAATGGCCACATCATCGAGGTAGGCAACTGCAGATTCTCCCAATCCCGCTAAGAGACCATCTACAAGTCTTTGGAAGGTGGCGGGTGCATTTCGCAACCCGAAAGGGAGTACATTGAATTCGTACACCCCTGCCTGGGTGACGAAGGCTGACCTTTCCTTAGCGGGTTCATCTAGTGGTACTTGCCAGTACCCTTTGGTTAAGTCTAAAGTAGAGATGAATTGGGCATGTCCCAATTTCTCCAATAGCTCATCTGTGCGTGGCATTGGATAGTTGTCAGGACGAGTTACAGCATTTAGCTTACGGTAGTCCACGCAAAAGCGTATTTCCCCATCTGGTTTGGGAACTAGAACCACTGGAGATGCCCATGCACTGTTAGAGGGGCGGATTATACCCATCTGTAGCATGTCCTGGATCTCCCTTTGTATAGCAGCTTGGGCATGAGGTGACTCCCGGTAGGGTGGGGTTCTAATTGGGTGAGCATTACCTGTGTCAATGGAGTGGTATGCCCGTTCGGTCCGTCCTGGAGTGGCTGAGAAAATCGGTGCAAAGCTTGTGCACAGCTCCTTGATCTGCTGTCGCTGCAGACGTCCCAGGGTCGTGGAGAGGTTCACCTCTTCCACGCCACCATTCCTTTTTCCTTCGTAGTAGACACCTGCCGGCCACTCCGCGTCATCTGTTTCCTGGGCTGTAAACTGGCAAACGTTTAATCCTCTGGAATAAAAGGGCTTAAGAGAATTAACATGGTATACCTTAGGCTTTATGTTGGAGGTGGGGGAGGCTATGAGATAGTTAACAGCTCCTAGGCGCTCCTGGACCGTGAATGGTCCTTCCCACGACGCTTCCATTTTATGGGCCTGGAGCGCCTTTAAGACCATGACTTGGTCTCCTACTTTGAAGGACCGTTCTCTGGAATGTTTATCATACCAGGCCTTTTGCTCTTCCTGAGCATTCTTTAGGTTTTCTTTAGCAAGGGCTAAAGAGTGTCGGAGGGTGTTTTGTAGGTTGCTTACAAAGTCTAGAATGTTAGTTCCTGGAGAAGGCGTAAACCCCTCCCATTGCTGCTTCACCAACTGTAATGGCCCCTTAACCTCGCGGCCATACACAAGTTCAAATGGTGAAAACCCTAAACTGGGATGTGGTACAGCCCTGTAGGCAAAAAGCAACTGCTGCAACACTAGGTCCCAATCATTGGAGTGTTCATTTATGAATTTACGTATCATGGCCCCCAAAGTTCCATTAAACCTCTCCACCAGACCATTGGTTTGATGGTGATGAGGGGTGGCAACCAAGTGATTCACCCCATGAGCTTCCCACAGGGTTTTCATGTTCCCTGCCAGGAAATTAGTTCCCGAATCTGTAAGGATGTCGGAGGGCCAACCTACCCTGGCAAAAATGTCTGCTAATGCCTGGCACACACTTTTAGTCTTGGTGTTGCTTAAGGGTACAGCTTCCGGCCATCGGGTAGCAAAATCCATGAAAGTCAGTACGTACTGCTTTCCTCTGGGTGTCTTCTTTGGGAAAGGACCCAGAATATCCACAGCTACTCGCTGAAATGGGACCTCAATTATGGGTAGTGGCTGGAGAGGGGCTTTAACCTGGTCTTGGGGCTTTCCCACTCGTTGGCACACCTCACAAGACCGGACATAATTAGCAACGTCCTTGCCCATTCCCTCCCAGTGGAAGGACTTCCCCAACCGGTCTTTGGTTCTGTTCACCCCAGAATGGCCACTGGGATGATCATGGGCTAAGCTCAAGAGCTTTACCCGATACTTAGTGGGAACCACCAACTGTCTTTGAGGATGCCAGTCTTCCTGGTGCCCACCAGAAAGAGTTTCCTTGTATAAAAGTCCTTGTTCTACAACAAACCGGGATCGGTTAGAAGAGCTGAGAGGCGGTGGGGTGCTCCGTGCCGCCGCCCAAGCTTTCTGAAGGCTGTCATCTGCTTCCTGCTCGGCCTGGAACTGTTCCCTTGATGCTGGAGACATCAGTTCCTCCTTGGACTGTGGACTGGGGCTTGGTCCCTCTGGAAGCGATGCAGGTGCTGGGGCTGTTTCCATTGACTGTGAACCGCTGTCCGCTGGTGCACTATGTGGTATCTCAGGCTCTGGCTGAGCCTCTTGGGTAGGGTTATCTGCTGCTTCCGCCAGTTCAGGCTCGCTGGTGCCCTCTGGCATTGGAGTTGTAGACGGGTTTGCAAGCGCTGGACTCAGTGCCGGCAATGGTTCTGGTGCTGGTTGCGTTGCCAGTTCCGGTTCCGGGACTGGCTTTGGCTGGGTCTCTGGGATTGGATCCACTACGGCTGTTGCAGTCGTTGGCAGGGGATCCGGTTCCACCACCTGTGTTTGGGTCTCCGGTAACACAGACGGGGCCCTGGTGGACGGCTCAGGAACAGGGATGGGGGTGAAAGCTTGCTTAGCCTGGCTGCGGGTGACTATTCCCACCCTCTTGGCTAGCTTCACATGGTTGGCCAAGTCTTCCCCCAGCAGCATGGGGATGGGATAATTGTCATAGACTGCAAAAGTCCACATTCCTGCCCAGCCCTTGTACTGGACATGCAACTGGGCTGTAGGCAAGGTTACAGACTGTGACACGAAGGGTTGAATTGTCACTGTAGCCTCCGGGTTGATGAGTTTGGGGTCCACTAGGGATTGGTGGATAGTTGACACTTGTGCCCCAGTGTCCCTCCAAGCGATAACCTTCTTTCCGCCCACTCTCAAGGTTTCCCTTCGCTCCGAGGGTATGAGAGAGGCATCTGGGTCTGGGGATCTTTGGTGTGATTGGGGTGTAATGAACTGTAATCGGTTAGGGTTCTTGGGGCAGTGAGCCTTTATATGCCCCAGTTCATTACATTTAAAACATCGCCCTGCTAAGGTATCACCGGGGCGATGTTGGTTGATGGAGACTGGTGTGGTGGGGTGAGAAGGCGTCTGGGGTTTCCCTTGGGATGTGGGTGGGGCCTTGGGTTGTCCCCGGTGGTAAGGTTTTGTTTCGGCTTGCCCCTTCTGATATTCGCTCCAACTGCTACTAGCTTTTTTCTTTTCTGTCACCTCCACCCATTTGGCTCCAATCTCCCCCGCCTCGGTTACAGTTTTGGGCTTCCTATCTAGGATGTACCTTTCTATTTCCTCAGGAACACCCTCTAAAAACTGCTCCATTTTTACTAGGGAAAGCAGATCTTCCAGAGATTTAACATTTGCTCCTGATACCCAGGCATCACAATTTTTGTCAATGTGGTAGGCATGCCGGGTAAATGACACATCTGGTTTCCACCTTAGGGCTCTGAACCGCCGACGGGCATGCTCGGGTGTTAGCCCCATTCTGAGTCTGGCCTTGTTTTTAAAAAGTTCATAACTGTTCATGTGTTCCTTAGGCATTTCAGCCGCCACCTCTGCTAAGGGTCCACTGAGCTGCGGTCTCAGCTCTACCATGTACTGGGGTGGAGGGATGCTGTATCCAAGGCAGGCCCTTTCAAAATTTTCTAAGAAGGCCTCAGTATCATCGCCTGCCTTGTAGGTGGGGAATTTCCTGGGATGGGAAGTGGTACCTGGAGAGGAGTTGTTAGGATGGTCTGATGCATCCTGCCTAGTCCTTGCTGCTTCCAGTTCCATCTCTTTTTCTTTCAGCTCCATCTCTCTTTTATGGGCCTCCTGTTTGGCTTTTTCTTCTCTTTCATGGGCCTCCTGTTTGGCTTTTTCTTCTCTTTCATGGGCCTCCTGTTTGGCTTTTTCCAGCTCCATTTCTCTCTTGTGGGCCTCCTCTTTGGCTTTCTCTTCTCTGGCTCTCAGCTCCATCTCTCTCTTGTGGGCCCCCTCTTTGGCTTTCTCCAGCTCCATCTCTCTCTTGTGGGCCCCCTCTTTGGCTTTCTCTTCTCTGTCTCTCAGCTCTATCTCTTTTTCTTTCAGCTCCATAGCTCTCTTGTGGGCCTCCTCTTTAGCTTTTTCTTCTTTGGTAGTCATTTTCCTGGTTTTCCTGTGCTGGGTCACCCCCTCTGCAGTTGACTGAAACTGGGATGTACTTAGCTGTGGCTGCTGCTGAGTTAACAGAGACTTTCTAACAAGCTACTCCCGAGGATGTAAAAAGAAAAAAAAAAACAATTCAACTTGTAAATTGCCTTTACCAGTTCAAAGTTTGCTCACTGATTGAACCCTTCTCTTAACAAAGCCCCTTGTTAAAAAAACTTAACACCTCTGCCTTCAGGCAAGGAGAGATAAGATATGCATCTACCTTCAGCTCTGCTCTCCAAGCAGCTAGAAGGAAAAAAAAAATCTCTTACTGGCTTTTGGGTTAAAACGATCCCACCGCTGCCACCATGTCAAGGCTGGATCCCCACTTTGAACTTTAGGGTTCAAATGTAGGGGCCTGCATGAAAACTTCTAAGCTTATCTACCAGCTTAGCTTTGGTCCGCTGCCACCATCACAAGAATTCCCTCCCTGGGAAGCCTTGAGAAACCTTTCACCAATTCCCTGGTGAACACAGATCCAAACCCCCTTGGATCTTAAAACAAGGAGAA
>NW_020711876.1:0-5140 GCF_002925995.2 Terrapene triunguis | reverse complement strand
GTCTCTGTACACAGAGAGCTGTTACCCTTCCCTTCATAGTTATGACACGCCCCCCAAATCACAGATAGTGTTGGACGTTCGGTTCCACACTGGCTGTGATTTCTTCCTGGAGTTCTAGGAGAAAACAGAGTTAATAAGACATACTACTGATTAGATAAAAACTAACAATATGTTTCATTCCAAGAACAATTGTTAACCAGTTAACTCTGGGAAACTTTCCCGGGAGAGTGCATCAGCCACTTTGTTAGAAGCTCCCGAAATGTGTTGTATTTCAAAATCAAAATCTTGGAGAGCTAAACTCCACCGAAGAAGTTTTTTGTTATTTCCCTTGGCGGTATGAAGCCACTGTAGCGCAGCATGGTCTGTTTGTAGTTGGAAACGCCGTCCCCAAACATATGGGCGTAGCTTTTCCAGCGCGTACACAATGGCGTAGCATTCCTTTTCGCTGATTGACCAGTGACTTTCCCTCTCAGACAGTTTCTTGCTGAGAAACACGACAGGATGGAATTCTTGATCCGGTCCTTCCTGCATTAAAACTGCTCCCACGCCTCGCTCGGAAGCATCTGTGGTTACTAGGAACGGTTTGTCAAAGTCTGGGGCCCTTAGCACAGGGTCAGACATGAGTGTTGCCTTAAGCTGGTTAAAGGCCTTTTGACACTCATCAGTCCACTGAACTGCATTTGGCTGTTTCTTTCTGGTTAGGTCTGTCAGCGGGGCGGCGATTTGGCTGTAGTGTGGTACAAATCGCCTATAATATCCGGCCAAGCCTAAGAAGGATTGGACCTGTTTCTTTGACTTTGGAACCGGCCACTTTTGGATAGCATCCACTTTGGCCTGTAGGGGATTTATAGTTCCTTGACCCACCTGGTGCCCCAGGTACGTCACTCTGTTTTGGCCTATTTGACACTTTTTAGCCTTAACAGTTAGTCCTGCCTGTCGGATGCGCTCGAAGACTTTTCCCAGGTGCTCCAGGTGTTCTGTCCATGAATCAGAAAAAATGGCCACATCATCGAGGTAGGCAACTGCAGATTCTCCCAATCCCGCTAGGAGACCATCTACAAGTCTTTGGAAGGTGGCGGGTGCATTTCGCAACCCGAAAGGGAGTACATTGAATTCGTACACCCCTGCCTGGGTGACGAAGGCTGACCTTTCCTTAGCGGGTTCATCTAGTGGTACTTGCCAGTACCCTTTGGTTAAGTCTAAAGTAGAGATGAATTGGGCATGTCCCAATTTCTCCAATAGCTCATCTGTGCGTGGCATTGGATAGTTGTCAGGACGAGTTACAGCATTTAGCTTACGGTAGTCCACGCAAAAGCGTATTTCCCCATCTGGTTTGGGAACTAGAACCACTGGAGATGCCCATGCACTGTTAGAGGGGCGGATTATACCCATCTGTAGCATGTCCTGGATCTCCCTTTGTATAGCAGCTTGGGCATGAGGTGACTCCCGGTAGGGTGGGGTTCTAATTGGGTGAGCATTACCTGTGTCAATGGAGTGGTATGCCCGTTCGGTCCGTCCTGGAGTGGCTGAGAAAATCGGTGCAAAGCTTGTGCACAGCTCCTTGATCTGCTGTCGCTGCAGACGTCCCAGGGTCGTGGAGAGGTTCACCTCTTCCACGCCACCATTCCTTTTTCCTTCGTAGTAGACACCTGCAGGCCACTCCGCGTCATCTGTTTCCTGGGCTGTAAACTGGCAAACGTTTAATCCTCTGGAATAAAAGGGCTTAAGAGAATTAACATGGTATACCTTAGGCTTTATGTTGGAGGTGGGGGAGGCTATGAGATAGTTAACAGCTCCTAGGCGCTCCTGGACCGTGAATGGTCCTTCCCACGACGCTTCCATTTTATGGGCCTGGAGCGCCTTTAAGACCATGACTTGGTCTCCTACTTTGAAGGACCGTTCTCTGGAATGTTTATCATACCAGGCCTTTTGCTCTTCCTGAGCATCCTTTAGGTTTTCTTTAGCAAGGGCTAAAGAGTGTCGGAGGGTGTTTTGTAGGTTGCTTACAAAGTCTAGAATGTTAGTTCCTGGAGAGGCGTAAACCCCTCCCATTGCTGCTTCACCAACTGTAATGGCCCCTTAACCTCGCGGCCATACACAAGTTCAAATGGTGAAAACCCTAAACTGGGATGTGGTACAGCCCTGTAGGCAAAAAGCAACTGCTGCAACACTAGGTCCCAATCATTGGAGTGTTCATTTATGAATTTACGTATCATGGCCCCCAAAGTTCCATTAAACCTCTCCACCAGACCATTGGTTTGATGGTGATGAGGGGTGGCAACCAAGTGATTCACCCCATGAGCTTCCCACAGGGTTTTCATGTTCCCTGCCAGGAAATTAGTTCCCGAATCTGTAAGGATGTCGGAGGGCCAACCTACCCTGGCAAAAATGTCTGCTAATGCCTGGCACACACTTTTAGCCTTGGTGTTGCTTAAGGGTACAGCTTCCGGCCATCGGGTAGCAAAATCCATGAAAGTCAGTACGTACTGCTTTCCTCTGGGTGTCTTCTTTGGGAAAGGACCCAGAATATCCACAGCTACTCGCTGAAATGGGACCTCAATTATGGGTAGTGGCTGGAGAGGGGCTTTAACCTGGTCTTGGGGCTTTCCCACTCGTTGGCACACCTCACAAGACCGGACATAATTAGCAACGTCCTTGCCCATTCCCTCCCAGTGGAAGGACTTCCCCAACCGGTCTTTGGTTCTGTTCACCCCAGAATGGCCACTGGGATGATCATGGGCTAAGCTCAAGAGCTTTACCCGATACTTAGTGGGAACTACCAACTGTCTTTGAGGATGCCAGTCTTCCTGGTGCCCACCAGAAAGAGTCTCCTTGTATAAAAGTCCTTTTTCTACAACAAACCGGGATCGATTAGAAGAGCTGAGAGGCGGTGGGGTGCTCCGCGCCGCCGCCCAAGCTTTCTGGAGGCTGTCATCTGCTTCCTGCTCGGCCTGGAACTGTTCCCTTGATGCTGGAGACATCAGTTCCTCCTTGGACTGTGGACTGGGGCTTGGTCCCTCTGGAAGCGATGCAGGTGCTGGGGCTGTTTCCACTGACCGTGAACCGCTGTCCGCTGGTGCACTATGTGGTATCTCAGGCTCTGGCTGAGCCTCTTGGGTAGGGTTATCTGCTGCTTCCGCCAGTTCAGGCTCGCTGGTGCCCTTTGGCATTGGAGTTGTAGACGGGGTTGCAAGCGCTGGACTCAGTGCTGGCAATGGTTCTGGTGCTGGTTGCGTTGTCAGTTCCGGTTCCGGGACTGGCTTTGGCTGGGTCTCTGGGATTGGATCCACTACGGCTGTTGCAGTCGTTGGCAGGGGATCCGGTTCCACCACCTGTGTTTGGGTCTCCGGTAACACAGACGGGGCTCTGGTGGACGGCTCAGGAACAGGGATGGGGGTGAAAGCTTGCTTAGCCTGGCTGCGGGTGACTATTCCCACCCTCTTGGCTAGCTTCACATGGTTGGCCAAGTCTTCCCCCAGCAGCATGGGGATGGGATAATTGTCATAGACTGCAAAAGTCCACATTCCTGCCCAGCCCTTGTACTGGACATGCAACTGGGCTGTAGGCAAGGTTACAGACTGTGACACGAAGGGTTGAATTGTCACTGTAGCCTCCGGGTTGATGAGTTTGGGGTCCACTAGGGATTGGTGGATAGTTGACACTTGTGCCCCAGTGTCCCTCCAAGCGATAACCTTCTTTCCGCCCACTCTCAAGGTTTCCCTTCGCTCCGAGGGTATGAGAGAGGCATCTGGGTCTGGGGATCTTTGGTGTGATTGGGGTGTAATGAACTGTAATCGGTTGGGGTTCTTGGGGCAGTGAGCCTTTATATGCCCCAGTTCATTACATTTAAAACATCGCCCTGCTAAGGTATCACCGGGGCGATGTTGGTTGGTGGAGACTGGTGGGGTGGGGTGAGAAGGCGTCTGGGGTTTCCCTTGGGAGGTGGGTGGGGCCTTGGGTTGTCCCCGGTGATAAGGTTTTGTTTCGGCTTGCCCCTTCTGATATTCGCTCCAACTGCTACTAGCTTTTTTCTTTTCTGTCACCTCCACCCATTTGGCTCCAATCTCCCCCGCCTCGGTTACAGTTTTGGGCTTCCTATCTAGGATGTACCTTTCTATTTCCTCAGGAACACCCTCTAAAAACTGCTCCATTTTTACTAGGGAAAGCAGATCTTCCAGAGATTTAACATTTGCTCCTGATACCCAGGCATCACAATTTTTGTCAATGTGGTAGGCATGCCGGGTAAATGACACATCTGGTTTCCACCTTAGGGCTCTGAACCGCCGACGGGCATGCTCGGGTGTTAGCCCCATTCTGAGTCTGGCCTTGTTTTTAAAAAGTTCATAACTGTTCATGTGTTCCTTAGGCATTTCAGCCGCCACCTCTGCTAAGGGTCCACTGAGCTGCGGCCTCAGCTCTACCATGTACTGGGTTAGAGGGATGCTGTATCCAAGGCAGGCCCTTTCAAAATTTTCTAAGAAGGCCTCAGTATCATCGCCTGCCTTGTAGGTAGGGAATTTCCTGGGATGGGAAGTGGTACCTGGAGAGGAGTTGTTAGGATGGTCTGCTGCATTCTGCCTAGTCCTTGCTGCTTCCAGTTCTATCTCTTTCATGGGCCTCCTGTTTGGCTTTTTCCTCGAGTTTTTTAATTTCAAGCAGTCTCTGATGTTTTCTCTCGTTTTCTTCTGCTTCTAGTCTGGCCAGTTCTATTTTGTTAGTTACTTCTTTGGCAGTCATTTTCCTGTTTTCTTGTGCTGGGTCACACCCTCTGCAGTTGACTGAAACTGGGATGTACTTAGCTGTGGCTGCTGCTGAGTTAACAGAGACTTTCTAACAAGCTACTCCGGAGGATGTAAAAAGAAAAAAAAAACAATTCAACTTGTAAATTGCCTTTACCAGTTCAAAGTTTGCTCACTGATTGAACCCTTCTCTTAACAAAGCCCCTTGTTAAAAAAAACTTAACACCTCTGCCTTCAGGCAAGGAGAGATAAGATATGCATCTACCTTCAGCTCTGCTCTCCAAGCAGCTAGAAGGAAAAAAAAATCTCTTACTGGCTTTTGGGTCTAAAACGATCTCCACCGCTATGCCACCATGTCAAGGCTGATTCCCCACTTTGAACTTTAGGGTTCAAATGTAGGG
>NW_020711875.1:0-3229 GCF_002925995.2 Terrapene triunguis | reverse complement strand
CCAAAACACCCCCACTGAATGTTAGTAAGGGGGCAACAGTCCCCTTACATTCCCCCTTGCTAAAATACTGCCACATCCACAATATTCACACCGGTACATCCGGGCCCCATAGGAACAACATATACCCACGTCATTTTATATCAACAACCCATTAGCAATTATCAAAAGAACATTTAACATATTTAACATTCCACATCTACTTCTTAATACCATACATAACAATATTCATTAAAACACTACATAGAACCAATAACATAATTATCTCTAAGTCTAACAGGAAGTACACCCTTATTAGCCCTCTGGGACCTTCTTAAGACTGGTGGTTCGTTACCCATATTTTCTATTTCCCTATCCTCAGGTAATAATAGGTCAGTTTGAAGGATCTGGCCATTCTCGTTAGGGTTTGGGTTTGCCCCACTCTGTCCCCCTCTGTATTCGGTTTGTGGGACTAGAACCATTTCCCAATTGGTTTCAGCCTCCTCGGGGTGTACTGATCTACGCCTCCTATGGTCCCTGTCTGGACTAAGAGTGCAATGTTTCAACTGGTCCCTATGTACTACTATCCCAGGACCTCCTCGTTCAGGCTGGTTAGCGTACACTGGCAGTTCGGGATTGTTGTGGGTGACTACAATGGGGGGATTTGGCTTCCATTTGTCCTGTATTTTATTACATCTCCGGTGTCTACGGCTACAAACTGGTACACAGTCACCAGATCTGATGAGAGCCCCACTGGACTTGCTATCATAAGTCCTTTTCCTACTTTGGGCTGTGTCTTTAGTTGTACTGAGAGCAACTTTCCAGGCTGTCTTCAGCCTGTCATGGTGACCTTTGACCTGGTCATCATAATTGGTCACCTCATTCTTAGAAAAGACTTCTTGATGCTTCTCTGGCAACGCCCTTATGTTAGCCACATGTGCAGGAACCAGCCCTTGGCGTGCCGCTTGAACTGGAACTGGCAGTCTCCCATCACATCTTTCTTGAAGAAAGGTAACTCGTCCTCCCTTCTCCCTCGTCACCTGCAGCTCATTTCCTGGTACACAGCTGTGTTCGTCAAGGATCTTCCCTCTCCAAGGAGGAATAATGGTCTTCCGTTCTCTGCCCACTTTAACATTTCCCATATGCCTTGTGGGGCCCAGGGAAAGACTCTGCCTCTCCGCTCGAGCCAGTACTTTACTCAGCACAGCATTCTTCATAGAGTGCTCGTGACAGTTCATCCTCCTGGTTCCTTCTCCTGGTAAGAGTAGCTCCTTCAGCTCACTAATGATGTTCATCCCTAGAATCCCTGGGACTCCTTCTCCTATATGGCTCCCTTTTGAGGCTTTGTCTTTCAGAATGAAGATGCATTTTCCTGGCAGTGTCTGGCCCATATACTCTATGTCTGCTTCAAGGCACCCCACCACTGGGATTGCCAGTCCATTAACAGCTGTTAGACGTACAAACCGTGTGCTGTGCATGGTCAGGTCCTTGTCCTTCAGATATTTTTGAAAATGCGACTCAGTAATGGTGGTGACTTCTGAGCCAGTATCTAACAAACATCTGGTCTTCACCCCTGCTATACATACTTCAGCAGTTAGACAGTCTCCAAATGCTCGCTTACAGAAGTCGCTAGATATGCAGGCACTGCCCACATTCCTCTCAACACTGTATGCAGAGGGATTTTCTACAAAGGACAGGCCTAGGAATCCTTCTGCCACTGCTTGGCCTTCTACTGTAGATGGACCACTTGCTCCTGGTGCCCCATTGGTTTCGAGTGCCTGGGACTCTGTTCTCCTTCTCAGTGGACATTCTCGGCTAGTATGTCCTGGCCTTTCACAAGTGTAACAAATGTGTCTTCCCAGCTCGTCCTTCAGTGGGGCTCTTCGGGATCCCGGTGCCCTTGGATACTTTGGCATAGTAATGGGATTTTTTTCTTTCAGCAACTCAGTCATTACTTTCAGTATCTCCCCCTGTTGGACTGCCAGTTTTTGGACAGCTTCACTTAAGCTTTCCAATGTTAGCTCTGTTTGGGGCAGGGCCTTTTCCCCAGCAGCTGCATTCACTAGGCCCCCACTTCGTGTATGGGGGTTAGGCTTGGCCGCCTCTGCCACAGGAACTTCCTCTTCTTCTGACCACATAATGGCAGCCTGCATGAGTTCATGGAACTTCTTACTGGGCTCTTCTTTAAACCTCCTTTTCATTTCATGTCGGAGGGAGTCGTCACGGAGCCCCAGCACCAACTGCTCTTTCAGAACCGTATCTGGGTCTGGAACTCGCTGAGGGTCTCGCCGCTCCACTCTGCTCATTTTCTCCTGGAGGTCATATGCATATGCCCGGATAGTTTCACCGGGCTCCTGCTTTCTCTCAAAGAACTCCTTTAGCCGGGTTCCAATAGGTACCTTGTCCCCATACACTTCTAGGAGGAGTTCAAATACCTTTTCCACATTTTTTTTGTCCGCCCCTGCCATGAACTTTACTGTGGCCTTGGCCTGGCCCTTGAGGTGTTCCTCTATGAAGTCTACATGATCTTCTTCAGGTACTCTTAGCACACGCAGAGCTGCCTTCACAGACTTGACCCACTCCTCTACCGTAATGTCTCCTGGTCTTGTCGGGAAGCCACCAAACTCTGTGACCTTCCGCTCCCGTGGGACGTAAATAGTAGGGGGTTTCTTAGCTTCTGCTGCCTGTTGGTCTATCACTGCCTTAGCCAGTGATAAGGCTTCTCTCTGTTCTGTTCTAGCTTGCTGTAATGCCTCAGCTTGGTCTGATAATCTGCGCTGAAGTTCAGCAAACTGGGCCCGTAGTTCTTCAATTCCAGCCATGGTAGGATGCTCAATCAGGCCTGGACCGTGCAACTAGAATTCAACCAGTAAACCAATGGGGTGGACCCTGTGGATAGGATCCTGTTCGTGACGCCAATTATGTAAGCGGGGGAATGGTCCCGCTATTGTGGGGAACTTTCCGGGCTTCTGCACTACCCCGGTGAAGTGGGCTAGCGAAAGGATCTGAGTCCTCTCTCCCACTCCCTTTACCCAGAGGCCTCCCTGCCCTTGAGGGCTCCCCTTCCACTCTCCTGTCTGGCAGAGTCCTCGTAACCCCAACAAGGCTGGGCCCAGGATTCCTGGGGGGCTCAACCCCCAACCCTGCTGTGGTCACCTAGGACAGGGGCTAGGGTGTCCCCACTCCGGGGTACTCTCTCTGTACTGGGCACCTCCCTGACCCACTGATTATTCCATACAATTTAAAACAAATG
>NW_020711874.1:716-1962 GCF_002925995.2 Terrapene triunguis | reverse complement strand
TGTGGGGGCACGCACCCTTTTGCAGCAGGTGCCAGCTGGGCTCTCTTGCACCTTCTGAAGTTGGTGGCATCAGGGTACCATGCACCCGACTGTAGCAAGCAGACTTGGGGTGCCATGAGTCCATTGGCAGGAGGTGGTATGCTTGGTGCCTTGGGCTCACCTGCAATTGGCTTGGGGCTGCCAAAGGTCCAGCTGTGGTCAGTGATAGTGGGGCTGGCATTTCCTTTCTGCAGCAGAGAGTGATATTTGGTGCTAGGTAGGCTGTCATGGCTCATCTGCGATGAGTGACAATGGAGGAGGTGACATGCATAACTCAAGGGCGGGTGTTACCAGGATTCCACACACCGCGTTTTGGCAGACGACTCTGTGTGGTGCAGGTTGCCACATACTTGTTTGAGGCAGGAGACATGGGAGTGTCTCATTCCTCCTTGTATGAGATGGTAACAGGGACAGGGGCCACATCAGTCTGTGGTATGTGGAGGGGGGGCTACTATGTGTCATGAGGTTTAGAGAGGGTGTAGCGGGTGCCATGGAGATGAAGTGGGTGCATTGGAGGTAGAGCAAGTGCCATGGAGCCATACTGGAGGTATAGTGGTGCCAGGGAGGTATAGCAGGTGCCATGGAGCTATATAGTAGGTATAGCGGTGCCAGGGAGGTATAGTGGTGCCAGGTAGGTATAGCGGGTGCCATGGATCTATACTGTAGGTATAGCGGTGCCAGGGAGGTATAGCGGGGTGCCATGGAGCTATATAGTAGGTATAGTGGTGCCAGGGAGGTATAGCGGGTGCTATGGCACTATACTGGCGGTATAGTGGTGCCAGGGAGGTATAGCGGGTGCCATGGATCTATACTGGAGGTATAGAGGTGCCAGGGAGGTATAGCGGTGCCAGGGAGGTATAGCAGGTGCCATGGAGCTATATAGTAGGTATAGTGGTGCCAGGGAGGTATAGCGGGTGCTATGGAGCTATACTGGCGGTATAGTGGTGCCAGGGAGGTATAGCGGGTGCCATGGATCTATACTGTAGGTATAGTGGTGCCAGGGAGGTATAGTGGTGCCATGGAGCTATCCTGGAGGTATAGCGGTGCCAGGGAGGTATAGTGGTGCCAGGGAGGTATAGCGGGTGCCATGGATCTATATTGTAGGTATAGTGGTGCCAGGGAGGTATAGTGGTGCCATGGAGCTATCCTGGAGGTATAGCGGTGCCAGGGAGGTATAGTGGTGCCAGGGAGGTATAGCGGGTGCCAT
>NW_020711874.1:0-616 GCF_002925995.2 Terrapene triunguis | reverse complement strand
CGGGTGCTATGGAGCTATACTGGCGGTATAGTGGTGCCAGGGAGGTAGAGCGGGTGCCATGGATCTATACTGTAGGTATAGTGGTGCCAGGGAGGTATAGCGGTGCCAGGGAGGTATAGCGGGTGCCATGGAGCTATACTGGAGGTATAGTGGTGCCAGGTAGGTATAGCGGGTGCCATGGAGCTATACTGGAGGTATAGTGGTGCCAGGGAGGTATAGCAGGTGCTATGGAGCTATACTGGCGGTATAGTGGTGCCAGGGAGGTATAGCGGGTGCCATGGAGCTATACTGGAGGTATAGTGGTGCCAGGGAGGTATAGCGGGTGCCATGGAGCTATACTGGAGGTATAGTAGTGCCAGGGAGGTATAGTGGTGCCAGGGAGGTATAGCGGGTGCTATGGAGCTATACTGGAGGTATAGTGGTGCCAGGGAGGTATAGCAGGTGCCATGGAGCTATACTGGAGGTATAGTGGTGCCGGGGAGGTAAAGCACATGGAGCAGGAGCACATGACTTATGAGGAGAGGCTGAGGGAACTGGGATTATTTAGTCTCCAGAAGAGAAGAATGAGAGGGGATTTGATAGCTGCTTTCAACTACCTGAAAGAGGGTTTCAAAGA
>NW_020711873.1:4196-6982 GCF_002925995.2 Terrapene triunguis | reverse complement strand
CAGTTCACTTGACCAAAGTTTAGGCCTTAGACTATTTTTCCTCCACAATTCCCCCCTTTGGCGCTTCTCTAGCGCCATCTTTGGCCTAAACTTTAACATTCATGAGCCCATTCATTTCCTTCCTTTCCTTTTCTCTTTTATCATAAACCTCATTAACAATCATTAAGGCCACTTGCTCCCTTGCAGTGGGCCTAGCAAAAAAATTACAGGCACAGCAATATCCCTTACAACAGCAATAGCAAAAACACAATCCTAAAACAAGCAATCCCAATACAACAGTCAATCCACCTATAGCAACAATATGGTGTGGTTTGTATATAATTTTGGTCACTGCACACAGCATGTCTCGACTAGTGCACAAGGAAGACAGTCGATAGGCTGTCTGAAAGGCACCTTTTTCTATCTGATATACATTTTTAAGGATATGAATTCGTCCCTATAAATCAGAAAATATTTTTTGGACCTCAGGTATCAATGAAAGCAGATTTTGGAAATGGTCTGGTACCAGGGTTGTCCAGTTAAAGGGCATTTTATACCTGAGAGTTGACTGCAAATTTTTTATCCAAAGGGCAATAAATAACATGGTTGCCTGCAGTCATAGTGAGGTTAAAATGGGCGTTGTGTATAATATAGGCCTTAACAAATACACAGCTGTTATTAGCCTGGAAGATCATGACTCCTGTCAGGAAGGTTCCCAATCCCTTGCCTTCCCAACAAACATTGTTATGGACAGTGACAACTTTCCCAGGCTTGAGTTTACATATACATTGAAGCTGTGGGGTTCTAATGGCCAGAGTGTCCATTGATTCCCCAATCCAATCCAAATATTGGGTGTTATTTCAGGGGCACCGACTATAAATTGGCTAGGTAAACCAGGTGGTTTTATTTCCCATATGTCTCAGTGAATAACCCAGTCCCAGATGCATCCCGTCCATGGACCAGGCAGGACTCGGTAAGTGGGTACCCATACCCCTTTAACTGGTCCATACGCTTGGAAGGAGCATTGGGACTGTACACGCTTCCACCCTGAAAACCTCCAGTTATGTCTCCATGGCCACAGATTAGATGGTACTCCTGAGGTGTCTGTGAGGGCAGTGGGCCAGGCCTGGTGCTCGAGGTCACTCCGAATGGCCACTAACTGATCATTCAGAAAATCCTGGATCTTTGAACATGCCGTGTCCCACTGCAATGCCTCCCCAGCACCAGTAATGTTCCAGACCATCTCTGCTAGAAGTCTCTGGGTTAAGGAACCAAGGGCGGAAATGATATGTAACTCACCTACCCTGGCTTGCACCTTGGTCAGTTGTGCCCCTGTAATAAGCCCTGAGGCCTTTTCTAATTGGCCCAATTTTTTTGCATGCTGTTGGTTTTTATGGATATTCCAAATTACAGCTACACTATTGGCTTCATTCCATAGAGATCCGGTCAAGTCTCTCTTCTTTCTAGAGGAAATAACCCAAGCCCTCTGTTGTGCTAATCTAATGGCAGCCCCCTCACCCCCCTGAACATTTTGGGTATGTAGAGGTGATCTGGAAACTGGATGAGGGCAATAAAAATTTAACAGTCCCTAATGTAGTGTTAATCACAATCCATTGATATCCTAATACAGCTCTCTTTGGTGTAGTACTGTACCACATCTGTTGGTTAAACACCTTTATGTACTTCTGGGAGGCATTGATATTAATGGCATAAGAAGAAGTGTATTACAGTAAGATACAGGTCACATTATTAGTCACTGGAATAATTTCTATGCAGGTAAAATTTCCAGTGGCAAAACAAACTCTTTGGGTATTCGTTTAATTGTTCACTAATATGGGATATCCTGAACCTTAAAAATAATTTGTTTTTCTAAACAATATTTAAATAAATCACTAAAGTGTGAAGGCCTTGGCCATTGGTTTTATCAATATATGGCATTGTCTGTATTTGGATGTGTTACAGGGGTAATAGTGTAATGGAGGAGATGGCAGGGCAGTGGCAACAAGGTGCCTTTGGTACTTGTCATTTAAAATCCAATTAGGGAGGGCAATACATGCTGAAGGACTTATCCAAAACATAGGACGCAGCCTGTAGAATAAACTCCAAAATCCAATCAATACCACATTCCCAAGCATGGGTCCCACAAGTTTCTTCCTGCCAGTGTATAATTCTTTTTTCTTCACCAGGGTCAGTTCTTAATGTCTTTTGTAGTCAGGAATCCCTGGACTTTGGTGGTTTCAATGGAGCGAGTGTTCCTTCTTCTCTTTTCCTGAAACAGTCGTGGTTCAGCATCATACAAGGGAGAGGTTACTAGCACTTCACCTTGTCCTTTTTCTCTGCTGTCCAGAAAGCACAGCAGAGCTAGAAGGAGAAATAGGCTTATCAGTCAGAGAGCCCTCCCGAGGTGGAGGGGTCTTTTTACAGTGAGAAGCATGGGTCCAGGCAGGCAGTCCTTGGCACTTCACAGCGATGTTGGTGGTTAACAGGACTTGGAAAGGGCCTTTCCAGCATGGAGCCAAAGCAGTCTTTCGTTGATGGACTTTACGTAGACTCAGCCTTCTGGTTTCAATGAATGGCAGGGCTGCTAGGGTCTTTGGATAGCACTTCTTTACCTGTGAGAAAAAACCTAACACATTTCATTAATGCCTGGCAGTAATTTGCAGATTTTTTACAGCTGCTTGGGCACATTCAACCCCCCCCTTTTCTTGGTTGTCAGCCAAGTCTTAGCTGTAGCAGTGTCCTTGAATGGGGCCAGCGTCTTATCTTTGGACTGAGCTTGCTAGCTATTTTTTTTTTTTTTTTTTTTT
>NW_020711873.1:0-4096 GCF_002925995.2 Terrapene triunguis | reverse complement strand
TTTTTTTTTTTTTTTTTTCAGTTAACTTGTTCTGTTCTTTTTCCTTCTCCCCTTCTTGGCTTCTTTTTAACCTACAAAGGAAACTTCCACTCATACACCTTTTCTCAACAATGAACACATACACATTGCCATTATACAGTACATTAGTCTTATTATTCTATGTATGCCACATTTACCCTTCCAGTAAAATAACTTTATTACAGAGCTATGGAGCAACAAACCAGGACAAGCACACCCACTTTTGAGGAGTTTACTCGGTACAACCTCTGGTGTCCAATAGCTTTCCTCCCTCCCCAGCCCTCTGGCTAGAAATCTGAGGTAGCCAGAAGGATCCCATGTGCAATATAGGGAGTGGGTTAACCTTTCATGTCCTTGCTTCCAAAGACTGTTGGTATGCAAATTTTAACAACAATTTTTTTCAATTAAAAGATCTGGCCAATGAAGTTTCTTTTTCTTACTTAAGCAAATGTATTAAAACTTTAGTATATCACATTTTCGTGATTTATCCAAACACTTTGTATTCCAAGTTGAATAAAACAAGTATCTGCTTTTTTTTTTATTTAACCGTTCTATTTAATTTTAAACTAGACTGTTCTATAAAAAATATTAAACACAACAATTCTGGCCACAAGACAAACACCACAAGACAGGACACAGAACACAAAAATAATTCCTATTGTACCAGTAAATGCATGGTATGTTGAATCCTATTTAGCTGGCATCTGTTTTTCTCTGATGATCTGAAAGACAAAAGAACAGAAGTCTACCCCTTCTGGGTAGTCAGTCATTGCTTAAAATATTTCCTTTATATACAAATACTCTTGTTGATTTCAGGCAAAACAGAGGAATTATCCCATATTTCCTTGTAATTGTTTTATAGGCAGCCCAGGTTTCAGTGGCTTCTACATTATCAGTTAAGATAATTTGCATTAATACAGATGCTTTCTGGCTTGCTTCTGGATTCACAGCTATTCACAGCTTAAAGACTCTTACTTAAAAAGGACACAATTAACTTTTAACTCCTGTTTTCAAACACACAGTGATCTGAAAAAGACAACACAACCTATTTTGGTAAGTTTACATTTCCTTTACCTCTGTTCCAATATACACTGCACATGTTCTGGGGAAAATACACATCCTTTCCATCAATTTTTACACAAGGTGTAACTGTTTCTTTTGTGCTTACAAAATTTTTATGCACCCACAGCAAAGTGACAGCTCGACCACACAGAGCCAGTGGCACTGTCCTTCTCTCTCTTTACCAGATCTTTTATCTGCTATTTTGTTACCCAAAAACAAATTCAAATCTTTTATTCTCCTGGCTTTGACTACCCACAATCTTTGGTCTTTATTTAAAACATCTTAAATCTTGTAAAGCATTAAGTCACTTTAAGGATTAAATGCTAATTACCTTAAACAACACTAGTTTCCTGTGTCTGGCAAAAGTATTCTCAGTTTTGCAACTTTAAACAATACCAATTTATCTCAAACTTATAAAATACAGATTGTACACAGCAGGAGTGTTCTTCAGCAAATTCGACTAAATTATTCATAGTTGAATAATTCCACTTAAATAACCTCTTGCCTGGATTACTTACAGACATTCCTACCAAGTTTCACTGCTTGATTCCCTCCAGTAACTACAGAGTTAACTTTTCACTTTCTTTCTTTCAACTTCCTCAAACTGTGATTGCCTGCTTGTATGGGCCCGATCCTTTTTTCTTTGCTGCATTATTTCTTTTCATGGGCACAGGCATTGTTTCACTACCAATTTAGCAAGGAGGGTGGGCCTTTTAACTAACCCCCCTTTTATTTATTTATATACACCTATTTACATACACACATTACATCTAGATGCATCTCATTTAATAATAACTTTAATTCTTTATGTCTGGACTTAATACAATCTTTTCTTGAGGCGATAATAACCCCTCAGCACTGGTGCATTATAAAAAAGAATAACAGGGCTAGGGACAACGGGAGAGAAAGAAAGAACAACAGCATGAACAGCATGATAAAACGGGGAAGTCACACTTACTGACCATAGAAATAATGACTTCTTGTTAAATTAAGGAGATAACAACAGATTAGATTCTTCTTTGGCCTTTTTGATAGAGGATACTGCTGCACCTTGGGAAGGGTTCTTGCTGGGTTTAGGTGAATCTTAACGGGCTGGGCAGACCCAATGCACCCAACCTGGTTGGCATGATTGGCTCACAAAGCCCACGGGGGGGAGAGACCTTAACCAGCAGTTCCTGTTGCAACGAGGAAGGGCTGGGGTCAGTCTTCTCCTATAAACTGCCAGGACTTCATTGTGAGCGGGACCACGCACGTCCAGATACACACCATCTGGGGTATAGCAGATTATACAATTTAATTTACACAATAAGTCTTTTCCCAAAAGGTTAACCGATAAACAAGGACTAAAGAGAAAAATTGACAATAACAGGTCTATAAGATCATCAGGAGGTGTGGAGGGGATACTCCAAAGAGCTTTGCCTCCTGAAGGGGTCTAGATAAATAGAGCGATATCTGCTGGCCAGCGGGGTTACGGAAGAGAGTCAATTTCCTTTTTATCTTTTTTAAGCTTTTCTTGGGAGTCCTTGGGACTCCCTACTTGAGATTTATGGCGCCGTTTTACTGTTTCCTTACACCAATAAAAATATGCATCAAACTGATCTTGTCCGACTTTGTTGGCAAGAAGTGCGCCTCTGAGGTGCACAGTCCTGTCAAGGTCGAAGCTTTCTTCTAATGGAAATTACAAATTTGGATCATCTCTGGTATACCAATTACATTTATATTCCTGGAGTCTACCTGATTGTAGGGTTTCGGTCAGCTATCCCGAGGTTACCGACTGTGAGATCCAATCTCTCAATCCCTAGGTTTCCGATAGCGTCTTCCTGAACCCATAATCCCTTTTTCCCACGATCCTCAGCTCCCCTGAACACTATCAGGCCACTCACATGGGTCAAAGGGCTTGCTTTAGAGACATTCCTGGTCGTAAGCCTCAAGGCCTCGCAGAAAGCTCTGGGCGTCTTCCTATGACCCTCACTCGTTTTCATTCACACTTGCACACAAACGCTGAGGTAAGGCCTACAACCGAGGCCTATCCTTGTGGGAACCCCGACTCCCCGCCACTTACCCGTGGCTTTTCCCGGAACCAAAACATATAACATTTAACATTCACTGTGTGCCCCCTCTTTATACCGGCGAGGCGTGACCCAAACCCCAACATTCAGACATCCACACAAGAAAGGGTCTGGAAAGGCGCGGTCCCCGCACACACCCCTTCCAGCAAAGAGCACTGGCCCATCTTCAGGAGAATGGTGTCACTTGCCCTACTGCCTCCGGTACAGCGGGCGGTTTCCAGGGGCTCCCTCGCTCTCCGAGCGGGGAAGGGAGCCTAAGGCTCCAAGAGGGGAATCGGGGAAGGGAACTCGGTCGCAGGGCATACAGACCAAAAGGAGTCAGGGAAGACACGGTCTCCGCACACCGCTCCCCCAGCAAAGGGCACCGGTCCGTCTTCGAGAGAGCGGAGACAGTCACCCTACTGCCTAGGAGTTCGTGGACGGTTTCCCAGGGCTTCCTCGCTCTCCGAGCGGGGAAGGGAGCCTAGGGCTCCAGGAGGGAAACAAGGGTAGGGGAACCTGCGACCCTCACTCATTCACAAACATACGGCACACCCCCTAAACTGGCTTTTAGCCCCAATTACTGGCAGCTAGTTTTACGGCATTCACCACCAACCTACCGCTGGTGGGAACTTTCGCTGGCCAACCTACCTCGGGGGGTTCCAACCCCGAACCTATGACAAAAAAACAACCAGAACAAGACAAAACAAAAGGGCGTCAGGCGTGTCTGTCAACAAAAGGTTCAGATCCAGCTTGAAACTCACTCAACCCTGAGCCTACGGGCAGATCCTCCACCAGAACCCACTCCAGAGATTTCAAAAGGTCTCTTACCTTTCAGATGGGCCCTGGGTTTGGTGGGAGACTGCCCGCGGTCCTCCGGTCTGGGGAAGTCTTCTGTGGATCCCGGACGAGCCCCCAAATTGTTGTGGAAAATTGTCCACACTGTTGATTTTGGTTCAGACAGCCTG
>NW_020711872.1:0-1579 GCF_002925995.2 Terrapene triunguis | reverse complement strand
CACATGGTATGAGGGAGGGTGGCCTCTTCTCTGCCCCAGTGCACTGTTGGTAAGACTGTCCTCTGCTCCCCCACCCCATCCCCTGTGCGCTGGGTCTCATTGCAGGGGATATTCTTGGTCTACGACATCAGCAGCGAGCGCTCCTACCAACACATCATGAAATGGGCCAGCGACGTGGACGAGGTGGGAGTCGGCTCGGAGCCACTTGTCTTCCCTGGTGGCCTCTGGCTCCTGAGCACATGTGGGGAGGGGGGTTCCTGCTGCCTGAGGCCGTGACCTGGTCTGGATGGGCCCAGGCTGAGCGGGCGGCTTGTGTTGGGGCTGAGCCCTGAGCAGCGAGGCGGGGCAGTGACGGGGCTCGGAATAAGCTTGGAGTGAACAGACTGTTGAGCCAAACGAACAGCTGGAGTCTGGCTGCCAAGCAGGGGACCCTGGACAAGTCTGCAGCGGGGGGGACAGCAGGGGCATGGGGCTCTGCCAGTGCGTGGGGGATGGGCAGCAGGGGGCTCTGCCAGTGTGTGCAGTGGTTCTGCAGTGGCGGGGAGTGGGCAGCACGCAGCGCAGATTGCCGATGGCACGTGGCCCATGCCGTGGGTTGCAGCCGATGTGCAAGGCCGGCTTGTGAGAGCAGCGAGCAGCAGGGCACGTGTGGCTGGAGAGTTGGGAGCGGACGTGGGTGCAGGGCACAAATCAGCCCTATGGGAACTGTGGGGCCTGTGGCAATGAGTCGTGTAGAGCGGCTGGTTTGTATTGGCTGCCTCGTCACCCGGTGGGAACAGCTCAGGCACTCCCCCCGGGGATAGGGTGCAGGGCACCTGTGCTATGCCAATAGCCACGGGGCAGTAACTCAGCCACAGGGCACCCAGAACGGGCCCTCATGGGGGCTGGGTCCCCCTGCAGCAGCCAGGGCCGTTGATTGAGGACTTGACCCCTTGAAATGCCCTCCCTGCAGCAGGCCAGGGGCTCGGGGCAGGCCTGCTGCCCAGCCTGTGCCCTGCCATGTGGGCGTCGCTCCCAGCAAATGCTACTGGGGGTTGAGCCATCCTGGCCAAGGCCATCGTGAGCAACGGGTGATCCTGGGTGCCCAGTGGAGACCCCTTGGAAGGGCTCAGCTGTTGGACGGTGCTGAGCGCCGCCCTCTGGGTCCGGCCCCTTCAAGGGGTCTTAGCTGGGCCCCCGGGTCACCTGTCGCTCCCGGGCGTCTTGGCCTGTCGCTGCTGGGAGCCTGGGGTCGGTCCCTGGTGCGGCGGGGCTGGAGGGAGGCAGCGGCACTGGGCAGTGCACCAGTGCATGCTGGGAGCCCTGGGATTGGTCCCTGCGGTGGGGTTGGGGTGGCAGGGGGGGCCTGGGAGCCCTGAGGTCATTCTCTGTGGTGTGGTGGTGCTGGGGGGTGCTAGGCAGTGCCCCAGTGCATTCTGGGAGCCCCAGGGTCATTCCCTGTGGTGCTGTGGAGCTTCAGGAGGGGGCCAGGCAGTGCCCCAGTGCATGCTGGGAGCCCCGGGATCCTGTGGCAGAGCGATGGGAGGGCTGGACAGTGCCCCAGTGCATGCTGGGAGCCCCGGGGTCCTGTGGTGGAGCT
>NW_020711871.1:0-1586 GCF_002925995.2 Terrapene triunguis | reverse complement strand
CACATGGTATGAGGGAGGGTGGCCTCTTCTCTGCCCCAGTGCACTGTGGGTAAGACTGTCCTCTGCTCCCCCACCCCATCCCCTGTGCGCTGGGTCTCGTTGCAGGGGATATTCTTGGTCTACGACATCAGCAGCGAGCGCTCCTACCAACACATCATGAAATGGGCCAGCGACGTGGACGAGGTGGGAGTCGGCTCGGAGCCACTTGTCTTCCCTGGTGGCCTCTGGCTCCTGAGCACATGTGGGGAGGGGAGTCCCTGCTGCCTGAGGCCGTGACCTGGTCTGGATGGGCCCAGGCTGAGCGGGCGGCTTGTGTTGGGGCTGAGCCCTGAGCAGCGAGGCGGGGCAGTGACGGGGCTCGGAATAAGCTTGGAGCGAACAGACTGTCGAGCCAACTGCCAAGCAGGGGACCCTGGACAAGTCTGCAGCGGGGGGGACAGCAGGGGCATGGGGCTCTGCCAGTGCGTGGGGTGGACCTGTGGTGGCAGTGAGTGGGCAGCAGGGGCATGGGGCTCTGCCAGTGCGTGGGGTGGGGTGGCGATGGCCTGCAGTGTGGGGGATGGGCAGCAGGGGGCTCTGCCAATGTGCGCAGTGGATC
This sequence comes from Terrapene triunguis, assembly GCF_002925995.2. Classification (NCBI taxonomy): domain Eukaryota; kingdom Metazoa; phylum Chordata; order Testudines; family Emydidae; genus Terrapene; species Terrapene triunguis. Next base: position 988 of record NW_020711871.1, on the reverse strand, counting down.
TGCAGTGGTGGGCAGTGGGCAGCACGCAGCGCAGATTGCCGATGGCACGTGGCCCATGCCGTGGGTTGCCGCCGACGTGCAAGGCCGGCTTGTGAGAGCAGCGAGCAGCAGGGCACGCGTGGCTGGAGAGTTGGGAGCGGACGTGGGTGCAGGGCACAAATCAGCCCTATGGGAACTGTGGGGCCTGTGGCAATGAGTCGTGTAGAGCGGCTGGTTTGTATTGGCTGCCTCGTCACCCGGTGGGAACAGCTCAGGCACTCCCCCCGGGGATAGGGTGCAGGGCACCTGTGCTGTGCCAATAGCCACGGGGCAGTAACTCCGCCACAGGGCATCCAGAACGGGCCCTCATGGGGGCTGGGTCCCCCTGCAGCAGCCAGGGCCGTTGATTGAGGACTTGACCCCTTGAAATGCCCTCCCTGCAGCAGGCCAGGGGCTCGGGGCAGGCCTGCTGCCCAGCCTGTGCCCTGCCATGTGGGCGTCGCTCCCAGCAAATGCTACTGGGGGTTGAGCCATCCTGGCCAAGGCCATCGTGAGCAACGGGTGATCCTGGGTGCCCAATGGAGACCCCTTGGAAGGGCTCAGCTGTTGGACGGTGCTGAGAGCCGCCCTCTGGGTCAGGCCCCTTCAAGGGGTCTTAGCTGGGCCACCGGGTCACCTGTCGCTCCCGGGCGTCTTGGCCTGTCGCTGCTGAGAGCCTGGGGTCGGTCCCTGGTGCGGCGGGGCTGGAGGGAGGCAGCGGCACTGGGCAGTGCACCAGTGCATGCTGGGAGCCCTGGGATTGGTCCCTGCGGTGGGGTTGGGGTGGCAGGGGGGGCCTGGGAGCCCTAAGGTCATTCTCTGTGGTGTGGCGGTGCTGGGGGGTGCTAGGCAGTGCCCCATTGCATTCTGGGAGACCCAGGGTCATTCCCTGTGGTGCTGTGGAGCTTCAGGAGGGGGCCAGGCAGTGCCCCAGTGCATGCTGGGAGCCATGGGGTTGTGTGGCGGAGCT
>NW_020711870.1:0-1809 GCF_002925995.2 Terrapene triunguis | reverse complement strand
CCCTCAATCTGTGCTGACCCCAATACCCCAGTGCGGTGCTAGGGGGCACTGTGCTGCAGGGAGATTCCCCTTTTCAGAGGGAAACTGATCCGACAGCCTGTGGCCTGCACGAACCCAGGGCCCTTGTGCAAGCTCTGGAGTGCAGCGCCGGGCCCAGCCTGCTCTCCCTCCCCGTTCGGCTGCCCCAGCCCGCCCAGTGGTTTCACTTGGGTAGCGCCGTGCCCCATGGCTGCATCCCTTGGGTGGGGGACGAGGTCCCTGTGTGCCCGGCTGGCAGCGTGGCAAGGAGAGTGGCATTGGTGGGGCACGCAGATGGGCTCGGGGAAGGGCCGAGCGGACTGGGGCCTCGCTGCACCCGGCCGCCGAGCAGAACTTTCCGTCTCATTAACGCTGCCACGAGCAATCGGCCGGCGCAGGCCTCACACCAGCTGACCTGCTCCGCGGCTGACTTCTGAGGGGCCAATTAGCAGAAGCAGCTAATTACCAGCACCTGGACATCCTCCCCCCCACCCCCCTGCATCAAACGCTCAGTGTTAACCCCTGAGTGCCCAGAGCCAGGCCTTTGCTGCAGGGCCCCCGGGAGAGGGGAACCTCCGAGCCTTAACTTACCTTCCCCTCAACCCCAGCAGCCCCGGGGCCCTCTCCCGTACCCCCAGCCCCAGGAGACTCCCTCCCTGCCGGTGTGGCAGGCAGCACTCAGCTGGCAGGTCACACTGCTGGCCATTGACATGCCCTGATCCAGGCTCAGCTAACTGGGACTGGCAGAGAGACCTGCGCCAGGGGTAGGGGGTGTTTGGAGAAGGGTTTCCCCAGCCAGGCGGAAGAAGCGGCAGTCACGGGTGCTGGAAGGTGCCATAAAGAGGCAGGGGAAAGGCCTAAGAGGGAATGCTCCATGGAGATCCAGCGATCCAGCCAGGAGTGTAGTGTCCATCCCCGTGGTATCTGGGCACCAGCCGTAATGAGCCTCTCAAAACCCTCGCAGAACCTTGCAAACGGTCTCAGCTGCCATGGGGCAGCTAACGGCTGGAAATCACCTGCATTATCCACCCGGCACCAGCACAGACAGCAGAGACCCAGCCCAGAGCCTCCGGCTCCCAAATCACTGCCCTGCCACTTGGCTTCTCCCAGCAGTTAGCAGTATAGGGGGTATGACTGGGGAGCAATTCTGGCTCTGCCCAGTAGAGGGCAGTGGAGGACATGCACATTAGCCAGTTTGTTCCTATGCATATTCATCACCTCTGAAATGCAGCCTCCTCTGGGGTGGAACCTGCTGCTGTTTCACAGCCACACAGCAACATGCCAGGGTGAACTTGGGGGCATCCAAACTGCAGTGTGATGCGTGACCCCGTGGGGTTAGGAGGTGAGGAGGGGGTGATGGGGAGGGTCGGCAGGGCTGGCTGGTAGGACACAGAGCTGGGGATGGTGCCCAGGGACTCAGGCAGAGGGAGGGCACCAGGAAGCCCGAACGTCCTGAACGGTGCCCATTGTGCTGCAAGCTGTGAGCACGTTTTAGGTGCAGGCTCTGGGGTGCTTGGGCCGGAGCTGAAACCTTCAGCCAGTAAAGGGACCCTCAGCGAAGGCACCTGAACCCCCGTGACTCTGCCCCATGGAAACTCAGGGACCTCACAGGATGGCGCCCTGGGATGCCAGGTGACAGCCCGTTCGCCAGGGCTTGTTAGGCGCAATGGCCAGATTCGGAGCTGGTACCAATGGGTGCAGCGCCCCTGCCTTCCCCGACACCAGCTGTGGATCTGGCCCAGGCAGCGCGTCCCCGTGTGCGAGGCCCGTGGGACCCGCGTCCTCCCGCGG
>NW_020711869.1:0-1804 GCF_002925995.2 Terrapene triunguis | reverse complement strand
CCCTCAATCTGTGCTGACCCCAGTACCCCAGTGCGGTGCTAGGGGGCACTGTGCTGCAGGGAGATTCCCCTTTTCAGAGGGAAACTGATCCGACAGCCTGTGGCCTGCACGAACCCAGGGCCCTTGTGCAAGCTCTGGAGTGCAGCGCCGGGCCCAGCCTGCTCTCCCTCCCCGTTCGGCTGCCCCAGCCCACCCAGTGGTTTCACTTGGGTAGCGCCGTGCCCCATGGCTGCATCCCTTGGGTGGGGGACGAGGTCCCTGTGTGCCCAGCTGGCAGCGTGGCAAGGAGAGTGGCATCGGTGGGGCACGCAGATGGGCTCGGGGAAGGGCCGAGCGGGCTGGGGCCTCGCTGCACCCGGCCGCCGAGCAGAACTTTCCGTCTCATTAACGCTGCCACGAGCAATCGGCCGGCGCAGGCCTCACACCAGCTGACCTGCTCCGCGGCTGACTTCTGAGGGGCCAATTAGCAGAAGCAGCTAATTACCAGCACCTGGACATCCTCCCCCCCACCCCCCTGCATCAAACGCTCAGTGTTAACCCCTGAGTGCCCAGAGCCAGGCCTTTGCTGCAGGGCCCCCGGGAGAGGGGAACCTCCGAGCCTTAACTTACCTTCCCCTCAACCCCAGCAGCCCCGGGGCCCTCTCCCGTACCCCCAGCCCCAGGAGACACCCTCCCTGCCAGTGTGGCAGGCAGCACTCAGCTGGCAGGTCACACTGCTGGCCATTGACATGCCCTGATCCAGGCTCGGCTAACTGGGACTGGCAGAGAGACCTGCCCCAGGGGTAGGGGGTGTTTGGAGAAGAGTTTCCCCAGCCAGGCGGAAGAAGCGGCAGTCACGGGTGCTGGAAGGTGCCATAAAGAGGCAGGGGAAAGGCCTAAGAGGGAATGCTCCATGGAGATCCAGCGATCCAGCCAGGAGTGTAGTGTCCATCCCCGTGGTATCTGGGCACCAGCCGTAATGAGCCTCTCAAAACCCTCGCAGAACCTTGCAAACGGTCTCAGCTGCCATGGGGCAGCTAACGGCTGGAAATCGCCTGCATTATCCACTCGGCACCAGCACAGGCAGCGGAGACCCAGCCCAGAGCCTCCGGCTCCCAAATCACTGCCCTGCCACTTGGCTTCTCCCAGCAGTTAGCAGTATAGGGGGTATGACTGGGGAGCAATTCTGGCTCTGCCCAGTAGAGGGCAGTGGAGGACACGCACATTAGCCAGTTTGTTCCTATGCATATTCATCACCTCTAAAATGCAGCCTCCTCTGGGGTGGAACCTGCTGCTGTTTCACAGCCACATGCCAGGGTGAGCTTGGGGGCATCCAAACTGCAGTGTGATGCGTGACCCCGTGGGGTTAGGAGGTGAGGAGGGGGTGATGGGGAGGGTCGGCAGGGCTGGCTGGTAGGACACAGAGCTGGGGATGGTGCCCAGGGACTCAGGCAGAGGGAGGGCACCAGGAAGCCCGAACGTCCTGAACGGTGCCCATTGTGCTGCAAGCTGTGGGCACAATGTTTTAGGTGCAGGCTCTGGGGTGCTTGGGCCGGAGCTGAAACCTTCAGCCAGTAAAGGGATCCTCAGCGAAGGCACCTGAACCCCTGTGACTCTGCCCCATGGAAACTCAGGGACCTCACAGGATGGCGCCCTGGGATGCCAGGTGACAGCCCGTTCGCCAGGGCTTGTTAGGCGCAATGGCCAGATTCGGAGCTGGTACCAATGGGTGCAGCGCCCCTGCCTTCCCCGACACCAGCTGTGGATCTGGCCCAGGTAGCGCGTCCCCGTGTGCGAGGCCCGTGGGACCCGCGTCCTCCCGCGG
>NW_020711868.1:0-1306 GCF_002925995.2 Terrapene triunguis | reverse complement strand
TGTAAGCGGGGGAATGGTCCCGCTATTGTGGGGAACTTTCCTGGCTTCTGCACTACCCCGGTGAAGTGGACTAGCAAAAGGATCCGAGTCCTCGCTCCCACTTCCCTTACCCAGAGGCCTCCCTGCCCTTGAGGACTCCCCTTCCACTCTCCTGTCTGGCAGAGTCCTCGTAACCCCGACAAGGCGGGGCCCAGGATTCCTGGGGGGCTTGACCCCCAACCCTGCTGTGGTCACCCAGGACAGGGGCTAGGGTGTCCCCACTCCGGGGTACTCTCTCTGCACTGGGCACCTCCCTGACCCACTGATCATTTCATACAATTTAAAGCAAATACAAGTTGTTTAATTAACAATTACTTTTAAAAAAAGAATAAGGAAAAATGGGAAAGGTTAAAGGAAACACATCACCCTGCTCTGTGGCAGGGAACATCACAAACAGTGTCTCTGGAATGTCAGGGCAGTTCACAGTCTGTTCCTTGTAGGTCCCAGGCCTCCTTCTCAGGCCCTGGCTGTGCTGCAGAGACGCTGCGGGTTGGACACTTGCTCGGGCGGTGGCCACACGCTCTCAGGCTCTAGGTGGCAGGACCCTTCTTCCCAGCGTTGCCCCCGCCCTGACAGGGTTACGATCCCCCCAAGTCTGGCCTGCAAGGCCTCTTGGCTGAGGTGTCTCCCTGCGCTGGGCCCACTGCCCAGGGTCCCCCTCACTTTCCCCAGCTGCTCACCGCACCCAGCTCCGGACTGCTCCAGCCCAGGCTCCAGCTCCACTCTGCCTCAGCATGGCTGCTGCTGCTGCTCTGCCTTCAGCTCCCTGGGCTGCTTCTCTGGCTCTGGTTGCTACAGCCCTGCCCCCAGGACAGGTCGGCTCTGCAGGCTGCTTCTGTGACTCTGCTCCCAGCTCTGACCTGCTTCCTGGCTGCTTGTCTGGCCCCTCTGGCTCTGGTTGCTGCAGCTCTGCTCCCAGGGCAGCTCTGCTCTCTCTGGGCTGTGCTCTGGCTTTGGGGCTGCAGCTCTGCTCCCAGCAACTTAGCTCGGGCCCCTGCTCTCTCCTTAGCTCGGCCCCACTCTGTCTGACTCAGGCCATTCCAGCTCACACGGAGGACGGGACCCCCCTGGCCTCCTGATTCTCTGATTAGCCTGCCCGCCCTGTCAATCAGGCTGATCTGGAGCATTGGCCTCTCCCCATTGTTCCTGGGGACTGTCAGTCTCAGACTCCTGATTTGCCATCGACCCTTCCCCTTTTAGTGCTGGGAGCTAGCCAGCCAAAACACCCCCACTGAATGTTAGTAAGGGGGCAACAGTCCCCTTACAT
>NW_020711867.1:0-2942 GCF_002925995.2 Terrapene triunguis | reverse complement strand
AAACACCCCCACTGAATGTTAGTAAGGGGGCAACAGTCCCCTTACATTCCCCCTTGCTAAAATACTGCCACATCCACAATATTCACACCGGTACATCCGGGCCCCATGGTAACAACATATACCCACATCATTTTATATCAACAACCCATTAGCAATTATCAAAAGAACATTTAACATATTTAACATTCCACATCTACTTCTTAATACCATACATAATAATATTCATTAAAACACTACATAGAACCAATAACATAATTATCTTTAAGTCTAACAGGAAGTATGCCCTTATTAGCCCTCTGGGACCTTCTTAAGACTGGCGATTCGTTACTCATATTTTCTATTTTCCTATCCTCGGGTAATACTGGGTCAGTTTGAAGGATCTGGCCATTCTTGTTAGGGTTTGGGTTTGCCCCACTCTGTCCCCCTCTGTATTCTGTTTGTGGGACTAGAACCATTTCCCAACTGGTTTCAGCCTCCTCAGGGTGTACTGATCTACGCCTCCTATGGTCCCTGTCTGGACTAAGAGTGCAATGTTTCAACTGGTCCCTATGTACAACTATTCCAGGACCTCCTCGTTCAGGCTGGTTAGCGTACACTGGCAGTTCGGGATTGTTGTGGGTGACCACAGTGGGGGGATTTGGCTTCCATTTGTCCTGTATTTTATTACATCTCCGGCGTCTACGGCTACGAACTGGTACACAGTCACCAGATCTGATGAGAGCCCCACTGGACTTGCTAACATAAGTTCTTTTCCTACTTTGGGCTGTGTCTTTAGTTGTACTGAGAGCAACTTTCCAGGCTGTCTTCAACCTGTCATGGTGACCTTTGACCTGGTTATCATAATTGGTCACCTCATTCTTAGAAAAGACTTCTTGATGCTTCTCTGGCAACGCCCTTATGTTAGCCACATGTGCAGGAATCAGCCCTTGGCGTGCCGCTTGAACTGGAACTGGCAGTCTCCCATCACATTTTTCTTGAAGAAAAGTAACTCGTCCTCCCTTCTCCCTCGTCACCTGCAGCTCATTTCCTGGTACACAGCTGTGTTCGTCAAGGATCTTCCCTCTCCAAGGAGGAATAATGGTCTTCCGTTCTCTGCCCACTTTAACATTTCTCATATGCCTTGTGGGGCCCAGGGAAAGACTCTGCCTCTCCTCTCGAGCCGGTACTTTACTCAGCACAGCATTCTTCATAGAGTGCTCATGACAGTTCATCCTCCTGGTCCCTTTTCCTGGTAAGAGTAGCTCCTTCAGCTCACTAATGATATTCATCCCTAGAATCCCTGAGACTCCTTCTCCTATATGGCTCCCTTTTGAGGCTTTGTCTTTCAGGATGAAGATGCATTTTCCTGGCAGTGTCTGGCCCATATACTCTATGTCGGCTTCAAGGCACCCCACCACTGGGATTGCCAGTCCATTAACAGCTGTTAGACGTACAAACCGTGTGCTGTGCATGGTCAGGTCCTTGTCCTTCAGATATTTTTGAAAATGCGACTCAGTAATGGTGGTGACTTCTGAGCCAGTATCTAACAAACATCTGGTCTTCACCCCTGCTATACATACTTCAGCAGTTAGACAGTCTCCAAATGCTCGCTTACAGAAGTCGCGAGATATGCTGGCACTGCCCACGTTCCTCTCAACACTGTATGCAGAGGGATTTTCCACGAAGGACAGGCCTAGGAATCCTTCTGCCACTGCTTGGCCTTCTACTGTAGATGGACCACTTGCTCCTGGTGCCCCATTGGTTTCGAGTGCCTGGGACTCTGTTCTCCTTCTCAGTGGACATTCTCGGCTAGTATGTCCTGGCCTTTCACAAGTGTAACAAATGTATCTTCCCAGCTCGTCCTTCAGTGGGGCTCTTCGGGATCCCGGTGCCCTTGGATACTTTGGCATACTAATGAGATTTTTTTCTTTCATCAACTCGGTCATCACTTTCAGCATCTCCCCCTGTTGGACCGCCAGTTTTTGGACAGCTTCACTTAAGCTTTCCAATGTTAGCTCTGTTTGGGGCAGGGCCTTTTCCCCAGCAGCTGCATTCACTAGGCCCCCACTTCGTGTATGGGGGTTAGGCTTGGCCGCCTCTGCCACAGGAACTTCCTCTTCTTCTGACCACATAATAGCAGCCTGCATGAGTTCATGGAACTTCTTACTGGGCTCTTCTTTAAACCTCCTTTTCATTTCACGTCGGAGGGAGTCATCACGGAGCCCCAGCACCAACTGCTCTTTCAGAACCGTATCTGGGTCTGGAACTCGCTGAGGGTCTCGCCGCTCCACTTTGCACATTCTCTCCTGGAGGTCATATGCGTATGCCCGGACAGTTTCACCAGGCTCCTGCTTTCTCTCAAAAAACTCCTTTAGTCGGGTTCCAATAGGTACCTTGTCTCCATACACTTTTAGGAGGAGTTCAAATACCTTTTCCACATCTTTCTTGTCTGCCACTGCCATGAACTTTACTGTGGCCTTGGCCTGGCCCTTGAGGTGTTCCTCTATGAAGTCTACATGATCTTCTTCAGGTACTCTTAGCACACGCAGAGCTGCCTTCACAGACTTGACCCACTCCTCTACCGTAATGTCTCCTGGTCTTGTCGGGAAGCCACCAAACTCTATGACCTTCTGCTCCCGTGGGACATAAATAGTAGGGGGTTTCTTAGCTTCTGCTGCCTGTTGGTCTATCACTGCCTTAGCCAGTGATAAGGCTTCTCTCTGTTCTGTTCTAGCTTGCTGTAATGCCTCAGCTTGGTCTGATAATCTGCGCTGAAGTTCAGCAAACTGGGCCCGTAGTTCTTCAATTCCAGCCATGGTAGGATGCTCAATCAGGCCCGGACCGTGCAACTAGAATTCAACCAGTAAACCAATGGGGTGGACCCTGTGGATAGGATCCTGTTCGTGACGCCAATTATGTAAGCGGGGGAATGGTCCCGCTATTGTGGGGAACTTTCCTGGCTT
>NW_020711866.1:0-1024 GCF_002925995.2 Terrapene triunguis | reverse complement strand
ATCGCAGTGCCCCCCCACTGCCCCAAGAGCAGATCGCAGTGCCCCCCTCACTGCCCCAAGAGCAGATTGCAGTGTCCCCCCTCACTGCTCCAAGAGCAGATCGCAGTGCCCCCCCCGCCCCAAGAGCAGATCGCAGTGCCCCCCCTCACTGCCCCAAGAGCAGATTGCAGTGGAGGCCCTGGCTGGACGGGGCAGCCCCCCCGGCACACCTACCTATGTAGTTCATGATGAATCCCTGCCCCTTCCCGAAGATGAGGCCCGCGGGGTCAGAGTGGAACTGGATGGTGAGGTCGGGGGTGGAGGAGTAGAGCTTCTGGGGGCCACTGCTGCCAACATACTGCCCCAGGATCCGGGCCGTGAGCTCGTCCCCGTCATAAATGGTCAGGATGTCACTGTTGCTCAGGTTCAGGCTGGGAAGGGAAGCAAAGAGAGGAGCCTGGTCAGACCGGGCGCACAGGGGAATCCAGCCGGCACGTTACTGAGTCAGACCCAGGGGACGTGGAGACTGGACCCCGCCAGTTCCAGGCCACGACACCACCAAACATGTCCGCGAGGCCCGGAGCCACCCCCTAGCAGACTCCCCTCACTTCTTCCACGCCCAGGACTTGGGTATGGAAGCGAAGTGTGTGGACCCAATGTTCTGATGAGCGCCCGGAGAAATCTCTGCTCCTGGAGGGCTCCGCAGACAGGGAACAGCTTGCACAGGGACCTGCTATCGTTTGAATTAACACAGGGGCCGATCCGGCGCCAGTGAGCAGGCGTGGGACAGGGAGCGTTGCAGAGCTGCAGTGGACCTGAAAGCCTGCGGCCTGCGCCTGTGGCTGCACGGTGCACGGACGGCACGAGGGGGCTGATCTCTGACTGGACGAAGCACAGAACACGTCTGCCTCTTCGGGCTTTTTCACAGTGGTGCCGTGAGCAACCGTCACCCCCCTTCACCCGCTGCCGGCGTTGGCTGCCTTCTGACGGCACGGCTGGATTTCCCACAGCTTAATTGAACTGAATTCTTTGTTCCTTTCGTACG
>NW_020711865.1:0-1967 GCF_002925995.2 Terrapene triunguis | reverse complement strand
ACTCTCAGTGTGCCTGGCTGTGTTGTGAACGGCTTGCTGTGAGCTCAGTGCAGAGCTGGCAGCGCTGCAGCCTGCACTCCTGTTTGCACCCACAGGGTATTCTAGCAGGTTGGTGTGAGCTGCCCACACACTGTGTCAACGCACCCCCTTCAGTGTGTATTTACTGCCAGCAGATTACAGAGGCTTGGTCACTACTAACCTGGGTCACCTTCAGACAAGTGCCTTTCCCCATCTGCTACCTGCCCCCCTCACTCTGTCTCCTTGTGGCCTGCCCCTGGGCCTGTGTAGGACACCCAGCTGCACTATGCTGACTCAGACTTTATGTGGGCTCCTGGAGAGCCACCCATGGACCACCCAAGACCATTAGCCCAGCCCCTGCCCTGCGTGACAGTGTCCCACTGGCTCCTAAGCCCAGCTGGCCCAGCCACTGCAGGGTCCTGTTTCCAAAGCTTTTTGCCCCAGGCCTTATCAAGTAATCCAGCTACATTTTGCTTATCCCCAGGTTCTGGTGCCAGGTATCAATGACTCACTTGTCCCTCCCATGGGTTACGATGTCCTCGAGCTGGCTGCAGAACCGTCCCTCTCTGTCCCTGGGTAAAGGTGTGTGCATGGCTGATCACTCCTGTTATAACTCCCTCCTTGGGAGCCAAATTTAGGGGATTATTAATATGAGCTGCTGTTGTTATACCCACAATGACGGAACCCGCAAGGTCTTCCAGAGGGTACTGCCAGGGATTAGACACTGGTCTGGCAAGTCCTGGGCTGGAGGCTTTGTACCAGGAAAAAGGCAAACAGCACCCAATGTGCCTTAGTTCCTTCTGCAGCAGGTATGCTGCATAGCGGGAGTGTGCCCAGCCAGCCTGCACCTGTCAGCAAGGACTCAACGGCTGCTTTTCCTGTTGCAAACTGCTCTTACGGGTCCCTTCAGACTTTCCACGATGACGCTTTCACATTCAGGGTGTTTGCTGCTTTGCGGGCAGCTTCTTTCCGAGTGCATCTGATCAAACAGTCTGTCTGCTTCGTCTTTCCAAAGCCCCTTGATGTCTAAAAGGCCCGGTGTGTGTGTTCCGGCCAGAGCCAGATGACTGCTGCACTCCAGAGTGGCTGGGACACTGCACGGAGTATTTGTGGTGGACTCGCTCCCTTCGCCTGCCCCCTTTCAGCGAGGGGTGAAGCAGATTTGCCCAGTTAGTGGGATTTGCAATGGTGGCCAATCCCGATTCACAGGGTTACACTCATAGGGCGCATAGGGCTGTGCCAAGGAGTAGCACAGGGAAGGAAAGTCACAGGCCCCTGCTGCTCCCCATGGGAAAGGCATAGTCATTTGTAGCCTATTCCATCGGCCAATTGCAATGTCCTTGGGGTCAGCTGCCACATAGGGGTGGAGCCAACACTCTGTACCCCTTCCATACTCTTCTGCTCTGGGGAGGAGCTGGGGTTGCACAGCACCTGCACGCTCCAGCAGGCCAACCCAGGGTCCAGGCAGCCTGTGCAGAGGCATTAGGGGAGCTGCTATTGTGCCCTGTGGCCCTGTGCAGACGTGCAATCCTAACGATTGCTCCACGCAGCTCCAAGCTGTGTCAACAGCTTCTGATGTTAGGTGAGGAGATGTTCTGACACTTGGGGTGAGGCACAAAGCATTGCTACGGTCCCAGCTCGCAGGTCCCCCAGGGCAGGGCAGTTGTCAGATGGAAGCAGCAGCCTTGGGTGGGGGAGCCCGGCTAGCTGGGAGCTAGGCTCAGTAACCACATGGAGGAGGGGCAGTGCAGCAGGGAGCCCTGCTAAGAGCTCGCTGTTTCCTGACACCGCTTTCTTGTTTTGATCTTTCAGCTTAGTAGGGTCCTAGAAATTCTTTCCCAAGAGGCAATTAAAAGGGCTGGGCTGGGGGATTTCCATTCACACAGAGCTAGCGGGAGAGCGCCTGCTGCTCTGCTCCGTTGTGTCCCATGAGCATTGCTTTCAAGAGG
>NW_020711864.1:0-2016 GCF_002925995.2 Terrapene triunguis | reverse complement strand
CTGGAAGAGCAGGCTGGCAGCTGCTTTGCAGTGTCAGTGACTCTCAGTGTGCCTGGCTGTGTTGTGAACGGCTCTCTGTGAGCGCAGTGCAGAGCTGGCAGCTCTGCAGCCTGCACTCCTGTTTGCACCCACAGGGTATTCTAGCAGGTTGGTGTGAGCTGCCCACACACTGTGTCACGCACCCCCTTCAGTGTGTATTTACTGCCAGCAGATTACAGAGGCTTGGTCACTACTAACCTGGGTCACCTTCAGACAAGTGCCTTTCCCCATCTGCTACCTGCCCCCCTCACTCTGTCTCCTTGTGGCCTGCCCCTGGGCTGGGCTGGGAGTTTCGTCTTTCCCAGGCCTCTGTGTAGGACACCCAGCTGCACTATGCTGACTCAGACTTTATGTGGGCTCCTGGTGAGCCACCCATGGACCACCCAAGACCATTAGCCCAGCCCCTGTCCTGCGTGACAGTGTCCCACTGGCTCCTAAGCCCAGCTGGCCCAGCCACTGCAGGGTCCTGTTTCCAAAGCTTTTTGCCCCAGGCCTTATCAAGTAATCCCCAGGTTCTGGTGCCAGGTATCAATGACTCACTTGTCCCTCCCATGGGTTACGATGTCCTCGAGCTGGCTGCAGAACCGTCCCTCTCTGTCCCTGGGTAAAGGTGTGTGCATGGCTGATCACTCCTGTTATAACTCCCTCCTTGGGAGCCAAGTTTAGGGGATTATCAATATGAGCTGCTGTTGTTATACCCACAAAGACGGAACCCGCAAGGTCTTCCAGAGGGTACTGCCAGGGATTAGACACTGGTCTGGCAAGTCCTGGGCTGGAGGCTTTGTACCAGGAAAAAGGCAAACAGCTCCCAATGTGCCTTAGTTCCTTCTGCAGCAGGTATGCTGCATAGCGGGAGTGTGCCCAGCCAGCCTGCACCTGTCAGCAAGGACTCAACGGCTGCTTTTCCTGTTGCAAACTGCTCTTATGGGTCCCTTCAGACTTTCCACGATGACACTTTCACATTCAGGGTGTTTGCTGCTTTGCGGGCAGCTTCTTTCCGAGTGCATCTGATCAAACAGCCTGTATGCTTCGTCTTTCCAAAGCCCCTTGATGTCTAAAAGGCCCGGTGTGTGTGTTCCGGCCAGAGCCAGATGACTGCTGCACTCCAGAGTGGCTGGGACGCTGCACGGAGTATTTGTGGTGGACTCGCTCCCTTCGCCTGCCCCCTTTCAGCGAGGGGTGAAGCAGATTTGCCCATTTAGTGGGATTTGCAATGGTGGCCAATCCCAATTCACAGGGTTACACTCATAGGGCGCATAGGGCTGTGCCAAGGAGTAGCACAGGGAAGGAAAGTCACAGGCTCCTGCTGCTCCCCATGGGAAAGGCATAGTCATTTGTAGCCTATTCCATCGGCCAATTGCAATGTCCTTGGGGTCAGCTGCTACATAGGGGTGGAGCCAACACTCTGTACCCCTTCCATACTCTTCTGCTCTGGGGAGGAGCTGGGGTTGCACAGCACCTGCACGCTCCAGCAGGCCAACCCAGGGTCCAGGCAGCCTGTGCAGAGGCATTAGGGGAGCTGCTATTGTGCCCTGTGGCCCTGTGCAGACGTGCAATCCTAGGGGTTGCTCCACGCAGCTCCAAGCTGTGTCAACAGCTTCTGATGTTAGGTGAGGAGATGTTCTGACACTTGGGGTGAGGCACAAAGCATTGCTACAGTCCCAGCTCAAAGGTCCCCCAGGGCAGGGCAGTTGTCAGATGGAAGCAGCAGCCTTGGGTGGGGGAGCCCGGCTAGCTGGGAGCTAGGGCTCAGTAACCACATGGAGGAGGGGCAGTGCAGCAGGGAGCCCTGCTAAGAGCTCGCTGTTTCCTGACACCGCTTTCTTGTTTTGATCTTTCAGCTTAGTAGGGTCCTAGAAATTCTTTCCCAAGAGGCAATTAAAAGGGCTGGGCTGGGGGATTTCCATTCACACAGAGCTAGCGGGAGAGCCCTGCTGCTCTGCTCCGTTGTGTCCCATGAGCATTGCTTTCAAGAGG
>NW_020711863.1:0-2583 GCF_002925995.2 Terrapene triunguis | reverse complement strand
ATGTAGTAAGTAAAGGCCCTAAGGCCTGAACTAAAGTAATGGTCAAGACTTTGATAGCATAAAGCAAAGTTAAGCTGTGAGCAAGAGGCAGGCCCTTCTCACAGAAGCTGGCAAGGAAAGGGCTGATGTTGCATAAAAATATATCCACTTAGCATAGTTACAGTATAAACATGGTACCAAGACACACTATACCGAAACATTCCACAGATAACATGGAACAGGCCGACCCATCCCAATGACAGGGGCAAAAGGGTAAAATGATGGATAGAGTTGTTTTGATCGAACCAACAGGTACAAGGTGCGAGGCGGCACCTTACTACGTAGAAGGGTTGTACCTTGCTGCGTAGAGGGGTTGCACCTCAATACGTCAGGAGTGATGTGTAACTTGTTTGTACCTGTGTATAAAAATGTATCCCTGGGGTGGTGTCTTTGTCCGGCCACGGGGGCAGTGGAAAGTCCCGCCACTGAGCCGGGTCCTTGCCAAGAGGCACTTTCTCGTAGTATGCCCGGTAGACTAAGTAATCTACGGGGAACTGCCATTGTGTCCGAGATCGCAATAAACCTAGTCCGAGGTGACTTTGCATCTTACTAAGACTCTGTGGTTATTGGGGGTTCTCGTCGGGTTTGCTGTATCAGCTATCTGCGCAGAGCTGGGGCAGCACACAGAGGGAACACACGCACGCAGCCGAGCGATATCAACAGGAGAAAGCAGAAGCACCACACCGGTAGCATCTGACAACACTGGTGACCCCGACCGCTGATCTGGTGAGTAAGCAAAACTGCCGTGGTAAGAATCGCTATCTAACATGGCAGTAAACCTCGAGCTAGGGAACCCCCTAATCCCCTCCCTTAGAATCCCCACGGAGTTTGATAATTGTTGGACCCGCTGGATTGCCAGTAAGGGGGGTCCATATAAATTTAAAAAAGAGAGTGGGGAAACATGAACTGGCTTATGTAGAGCGATGGTAGAAACCGAGGCTCTGAGAAACAGTAACAAAAGTAAAAAAGCAATAATATGGAAATAGGGTAATAGAGATGGTACAGCAAAGTTTATTGCAGCTGCAGCTTCAGAATTGGCCACGAATTTTAAATCGTGCCACCATCATAAACCAAATACAACAACAGGGCATAGACCATATGATGCCTATCTTTCTGCAATTTGCAAAATTTGACAGCATCCCAAAAAGAAATCAAGGGGAACGCAAATGTATACATCTCATGATGGCAGTGCCCAGATGGGTACAGGAGCCAGTTAAAGTATACTATGCTAATAGTGTGGGGACTCTGGTAAATAAAACTTATGTGCAACATTACCCCACTGTGCGTCTAGTGACGGAGACTGGCTCAGAGATCAATCAGGCATGTTGTACAAAATCTAATGGATGGTGGCTGTGTGAATGCTATGCCAAAATTGATATTAATGCCACTAAAAAAGGCTGGGCACGGCTAGTACAAAAGGAATTGGTTAAAGAAGTAGTGCGCATTCAGGATATGGCCTGTGCCATAGGGTACTATAATTTTTCTGTAAATGGCAATATCTGCCCTGCAAGTGAGGCAGGATTTTGTGTACCAGTCACCGGCACTATCCAAATAGGAGCCCATGCCTTTTGGCCAACAAAAAAGGGTAAGACTGTCACTAAAACGGTCATCATTCATGAACATCTGCAAAAGTTACTGGTTGATCTGTTTCCACCTGTAAAGTTCTTACAATTAAATATACACGACTTGGTAACCAGGACTAAAGAGTCCCTAATACCAATAGCCCACTTAATACAGCAGCAAATGCGTGAAGTGGATGAGGTTCAACAAGCAGTGGAAACACCCTGGTGGGCAATCCCCGAGGATGTGACCTTACATCCAGTAGTTCGCACTCTAAGCATAGTCCTAATGGGAATCCAGGCCCTAACTGTGGTGGTGGTAATAGGAATGTGTTGTTATATGATCCGTCAAACAAGACGCGCCAAGCTACAAGGTCGAGTGGATAAGGGAATGGAAATGGCAATCAACACTGCGGTTGTACACCCAAATAATCACCTCACAGAGTAAGAAGTTAAGGCACAGTAATCAAATCGTATTAAACAATAGGTATGTTAAAATATGTAAGTTAAGCAATATATTTCATATATATAGGTTCACATTTATACAATATTAATAGATAAGGCACTTATTTTATAATCAATATACAAGTTATCGATTTTGTAATTACATATTCTGGGCATATTTTTTATGTCCCCACAAAGCCCTTGATGAGATCCCAAATAGACTACTGAACCTCACATACCTATGGTCCCGGGCCTAACATTCCCAGGCCCACCCTAAGGGACTGAATAAATAATTGGATAATAAAGAATCTGTCTGCCAGTCGTACGAGGGAATGTGCAGACTAAACAGATGGATGGGGCATGAGTGTATGGATGGTACAATAAGGTAACCACTTAACAGTGTTTAGCCCACTGGGTTATCTTTAGTCCATGCATTATGCTTTTCCGGGACGATGGGTAAACATCCTCCCCTTAAAAAGACAAAAAGTGGGGGAATGTAGTAAGTAAAGGCCCTAAGGCCTGAACTAAAGTAATGGTCAAG
>NW_020711862.1:0-1411 GCF_002925995.2 Terrapene triunguis | reverse complement strand
TGTCAAGGCTGGATCCCCACTTTGAACTTTAGGGTTCAAATGTAGGGGCCTGCATAAAAACTTCTAAGCTTATCTACCAGCTTAGCTTTGGTCCGCTGCCACCATCACAAGAATTCCCTCCCTGGGAAGCCTTGAGAAACCTTTCACCAATTCCCTGGTGAACACAGATCCAAACCCCCTTGGATCTTAAAACAAGGAGAAGTTAACCATCCCCCCTCCTTCCTTCCACCCTCCTTTCACCAACTCCTGGTGAATACAGATCCAAACCCCCTTGGATCTTAAAACAAGGAGAAATCAATCTGGTTCTTAAAAAAGAAGGCTTTTAATTAAAGAAAAAGGTAAAAATCATCTCTGTAAAATCAGTATGGAGAATACTTTACAGGGTAATCAAATTTAAAGAGCTCAGAGGACCCCCCTCTGTCTTAGGTTCAAAGTATAGCAAACAAAGATACACACTCTGGTAAAAAGGTACATTTACAAGTTGAGAAAACAAAGTAAATCTAAGACGCCTTGCCTGTCTTTTACTTACTAGTTTGAAATAGGAGAGACTTGTTTAGAAAGATGGGGAGAACCTGGATTGATGTCTGGTCCCTCTCAGTCCCAAGAGCGAACCACTCGTTAAAACAAAGAGCACACACACAAACCTTTCCCCCCCCAAGATTTGAAAGTATCTTGTCTCCTTATTGGTCCTTCGGGTCAGGCGTCAGCCAGGTTACCCGAGCCTCTTAACCCTTTACAGGTAAAAGGATTTGGAGTCTCTGTACACAGAGAGCTGTTACCCTTCCCTTCATAGTTATGACACGCCCCCCAAATCACAGATAGTGTTGGACGTTCGGTTCCACACTGGCTGTGATTTCTTCCTGGAGTTTTAGGAGAAAACAGAGTTAATAAGACATACTACTGATTATATAAAAACTAACAATGTTTCATTCCAAGAACAATTGTTAACCAGTTAACTCTGGGAAACTTTTCCGGGAGAGTGCATCAGCCACTTTGTTAGAAGCTCCCGAAATGTGTTGTATTTCAAAATCAAAATCTTGGAGAGCTAAACTCCACCGAAGAAGTTTTTTGTTATTTCCCTTGGCGGTATGAAGCCACTGTAGCGCAGCATGGTCTGTTTGTAGTTGGAAACGCCGTCCCCAAACATATGGGCGTAGCTTTTCCAGCGCGTACACAATGGCGTAGCATTCCTTTTCGCTGATTGACCAGTGACTTTCCCTCTTAGACAGTTTTTTGCTGAGAAACACGACAGGATGGAATTCTTGATCCGGTCCTTCCTGCATTAAAACTGCTCCCACGCCTCTCTCGGAAGCATCTGTGGTTACTAGGAACGGTTTGTCAAAGTCTGGGGCCCTTAGCACAGGGTCAGACATGAGTGTTGCCTTAAGCTGGTTAAAGGCCTTTTGACACT
>NW_020711861.1:0-4742 GCF_002925995.2 Terrapene triunguis | reverse complement strand
GTCAGACATGAGTGTTGCCTTAAGCTGGTTAAAGGCCTTTTGACACTCATCAGTCCACTGAACTGCATTTGGCTGTTTCTTTTTGGTTAGGTCTGTCAGCGGGGCGGCGATTTGGCTGTAGTGTGGTACAAATCGCCTATAATATCCGGCCAAGCCTAAGAAGGATTGGACCTGTTTCTTTGACTTTGGAACCGGCCACTTTTGGATAGCATCCACTTTGGCCTGTAGGGGATTTATAGTTCCTTGACCCACCTGGTGCCCCAGGTACGTCACTCTGTTTTGGCCTATTTGACACTTTTTAGCCTTAACAGTTAGTCCTGCCTGTCGGATGCGCTCGAAGACTTTTCCCAGGTGCTCCAGGTGTTCTGTCCATGAATCAGAAAAAATGGCCACATCATCGAGGTAGGCAACTGCAGATTCTCCCAATCCCGCTAAGAGACCATCTACAAGTCTTTGGAAGGTGGCGGGTGCATTTCGCAACCCGAAAGGGAGTACATTGAATTCATACACCCCTGCCTGGGTGACGAAGGCGGACCTTTCCTTAGCGGGTTCATCTAGTGGTACTTGCCAGTACCCTTTGGTTAAGTCTAAAGTAGAGATGAATTGGGCATGTCCCAGTTTTTCCAATAGCTTATCTGTGCGTGGCATTGGATAGTTGTCAGGACGAGTTACAGCATTTAGCTTACGGTAGTCCACGCAAAAGCGTATTTCCCCATTTGGTTTGGGAACTAGAACCACTGGAGATGCCCATGCACTGTTAGAGGGGCGGATTATACCCATCTGTAGCATGTCCTGGATCTCCCTTTGTATAGCCGCTTGGGCATGAGGTGACTCCCGGTAGGGTGGGGTTCTAATTGGGTGAGCATTACCTGTGTCAATGGAGTGGTATGCCCGTTCGGTCCGTCCTGGAGTGGCTGAGAAAATCGGTGCAAAGCTTGTGCACAGCTCCTTGATCTGCTGTCGCTGCAGACGTCCCAGGGTCGTGGAGAGGTTCACCTCTTCCACGCCACCATTCCTTGTTCCTTCGTAGTAGACACCTGCAGGCCACTCCGCGTCATCTGTTTCCTGGGCTGTAAACTGGCAAACGTTTAATCCTCTGGAATAAAAGGGCTTAAGAGAATTAACATGGTATACCTTAGGCTTTATGTTGGAGGTGGGGGAGGCTATGAGATAGTTAACAGCTCCTAGGCGCTCCTGGACCGTGAATGGTCCTTCCCACGACGCTTCCATTTTATGGGCCTGGAGCGCCTTTAAGACCATGACTTGGTCTCCTACTTTGAAGGACCGTTCTCTGGAATGTTTATCATACCAGGCCTTTTGCTCTTCCTGAGCATTCTTTAGGTTTTCTTTAGCAAGGGCTAAAGAGTGTCGGAGGGTGTTTTGTAGGTTGCTTACAAAGTCTAGAATGTTAGTTCCTGGAGAAGGCGTAAACCCCTCCCATTGCTGCTTCACCAACTGTAATGGCCCCTTAACCTCGCGGCCATACACAAGTTCAAATGGTGAAAACCCTAAACTGGGATGTGGTACAGCCCTGTAGGCAAAAAGCAACTGCTGCAACACTAGGTCCCAATCATTGGAGTGTTCATTTATGAATTTACGTATCATGGCCCCCAAAGTTCCATTAAACCTCTCCACCAGACCATTGGTTTGATGGTGATGAGGGGTGGCAACCAAGTGATTCACCCCATGAGCTTCCCACAGGTTTTTCATGTTCCCTGCCAGGAAATTAGTTCCCGAATCTGTAAGGATGTCGGAGGGCCAACCTACCCTGGCAAAAATGTCTGCTAATGCCTGGCACACACTTTTAGCCTTGGTGTTGCTTAAGGGTACAGCTTCCGGCCATCGGGTAGCAAAATCCATGAAAGTCAGTACGTATTGCTTTCCTCTGGGTGTCTTCCTTGGGAAAGGACCCAGGATATCCACAGCTACTCGCTGAAATGGGACCTCAATTATGGGTAGTGGCTGGAGAGGGGCTTTAACCTGGTCTTGGGGCTTTCCCACTCGTTGGCACACCTCACAAGACCGGACATAATTAGCAACGTCCTTGCCCATTCCATCCCAGTGGAAGGACTTCCCCAACCGGTCTTTGGTTCTGTTCACCCCAGAATGGCCACTGGGATGATCATGGGCTAAGCTCAAGAGCTTTACCCGATACTTAGTGGGAACCACCAACTGTCTTTGAGGATGCCAGTCTTCCTGGTGCCCACCAGAAAGAGTTTCCTTGTATAAAAGTCCTTGTTCTACAACAAACCGGGATCGGTTAGAAGAGCTGAGAGGCGGTGGGGTGCTCCGTGCCGCCGCCCAAGCTTTTTGAAGGCTGTCATCTGCTTCCTGCTCGGCCTGGAACTGTTCCCTTGATGCTGGAGACATCAGTTCCTCCTTGGACTGTGGACTGGGGCTTGGTCCCTCTGGAAGCGATGCAGGTGCTGGGGCTGTTTCCACTGACCGTGAACCGCTGTCCGCTGGTGCACTATGTGGTATCTCAGGCTCTGGCTGAGCCTCTTGGGTAGGGTTATCTGCTGCTTCCGCCAGTTCAGGCTCGCTGGTGCCCTCTGGCATTGGAGTTGTAGACGGGTTTGCAAGCGCTGGACTCAGTGCCGGCAATGGTTCTGGTGCTGGTTGCGTTGCCAGTTCCGGTTCCGGGACTGGCTTTGGCTGGGTCTCTGGGATTGGATCCACTACGGCTGTTGCAGTCGTTGGCAGGGGATCCGGTTCCACCACCTGTGTTTGGGTCTCCGGTAACACAGACGGGGCCCTGGTGGACGGCTCAGGAACAGGGATGGGGGTGAAAGCTTGCTTAGCCTGGCTGCGGGTGACTATTCCCACCCTCTTGGCTAGCTTCACATGGTTGGCCAAGTCTTCCCCCAGCAGCATGGGGATGGGATAATTGTCATAGACTGCAAAAGTCCACATTCCTGCCCAGCCCTTGTACTGGACATGCAACTGGGCTGTAGGCAAGGTTACAGACTGTGACACGAAGGGTTGAATTGTCACTGTAGCCTCCGGGTTGATGAGTTTGGGGTCCACTAGGGATTGGTGGATAGTTGACACTTGTGCCCCAGTGTCCCTCCAAGCGATAACCTTCTTTCCGCCCACTCTCAAGGTTTCCCTTCGCTCCGAGGGTATGAGAGAGGCATCTGGGTCTGGGGATCTTTGGTGTGATTGGGGTGTAATGAACTGTAATCGGTTAGGGTTCTTGGGGCAGTGAGCCTTTATATGCCCCAGTTCATTACATTTAAAACATCGCCCTGCTAAGGTATCACCGGGGCGATGTTGGTTGATGGAGACTGGTGTGGTGGGGTGAGAAGGCGTCTGGGGTTTCCCTTGGGATGTGGGTGGGGCCTTGGGTTGTCCCCGGTGGTAAGGTTTTGTTTCGGCTTGCCCCTTCTGATATTCGCTCCAACTGCTACTAGCTTTTTTCTTTTCTGTCACCTCCACCCATTTGGCTCCAATCTCCCCCGCCTCGGTTACAGTTTTGGGCTTCCCATCTAGGATGTACCTTTCTATTTCCTCAGGAACACCCTCTAAAAACTGCTCCATTTTTACTAGGGAAAGCAGATCTTCCAGAGATTTAACATTTGCTCCTGATACCCAGGCATCACAATTTTTGTCAATGTGGTAGGCATGCCGGGTAAATGACACATCTGGTTTCCACCTTAGGGCTCTGAACCGCCGACGGGCATGCTCGGGTGTTAGCCCCATTCTGAGTCTGGCCTTGTTTTTAAAAAGTTCATAACTGTTCATGTGTTCCTTAGGCATTTCAGCCGCCACCTCTGCTAAGGGTCCACTGAGCTGCGGTCTCAGCTCTACCATGTACTGGGGTGGAGGGATGCTGTATCCAAGGCAGGCCCTTTCAAAATTTTCTAAGAAGGCCTCAGTATCATCGCCTGCCTTGTAGGTGGGGAATTTCCTGGGATGGGAAGTGGTACCTGGAGAGGAGTTGTTAGGATGGTCTGATGCATCCTGCCTAGTCCTTGCTGCTTTCAGTTTCATCTCTTTTTTTTCAGCTCCATTTCTCTTTTATGGGCCTCCTGTTTGGCTTTTTCTTTTCTTTCATGGGCCTCCTGTTTGGCTTTTTCTTCTTTTTCATGGGCCTCCTGTTTGGCTTTTTCCAGCTCCATTTTTCTTTTGTGGGCCTCTTTTTTGGCTTTCTCTTTTCTGGCTCTCAGCTCCATCTCTCTCTTGTGGGCCCCCTCTTTGGCTTTCTCCAGCTCCATCTCTCTCTTGTGGGCCCCCTCTTTGGCTTTCTCTTTTCTGTCTCTCAGCTCTATTTCTTTTTCTTTCAGCTCCATAGCTCTCTTGTGGGCCTCCTCTTTAGCTTTTTCTTCTTTGGTAGTTATTTTCCTGGTTTTCCTGTGCTGGGTCACCCCCTCTGCAGTTGACTGAAACTGGGATGTACTTAGCTGTGGCTGCTGCTGAGTTAACAGAGACTTTCTAACAAGCTACTCCCGAGGATGTAAAAAGAAAAAAAAAAACAATTCAACTTGTAAATTGCCTTTACCAGTTTAAAGTTTGCTCACTGATTGAACCCTTCTCTTAACAAAGCCCCTTGTTAAAAAAAACTTAACACCTCTGCCTTCAGGCAAGGAGAGATAAGATATGCATCTACCTTCAGCTCTGCTCTCCAAGCAGCTAGAAGGAAAAAAAAAATCTCTTACTGGCTTTTGGGTTAAAACGATCCCACCGCTGCCACCATGTCAAGGCTGGATCCCCACTTTGAACTTTAGGGTTCAAATGTAGGG
>NW_020711860.1:406-2688 GCF_002925995.2 Terrapene triunguis | reverse complement strand
TGTCAAGGCTGTATCCCCACTTTGAACTTTAGGGTTCAAATGTAGGGGCCTGCATGAAAACTTCTAAGCTTATCTACCAGCTTAGCTTTGGTCCGCTGCCACCATCACAAGAATTCCCTCCCTGGGAAGCCTTGAGAAACCTTTCACCAATTCCCTGGTGAACACAGACCCAAACCCCCTTGGATCTTTAAACAAGGAGAAATCAATCTGGTTCTTAAAAAAGAAGGCTTTTAATTAAAGAAAAAGGTAAAAATCATCTCTGTAAAATCAGTATGGAAAATAGCTTACAGGGTAATCAAACTTAAAGAGCTCAGAGGACCCCTCTCTGTCTTAGGTTCAAAGTACAGCAAACAAAGATACACACTCTGGTAAAAAGGTACATTTACAGGTTGAGAAAACAAAGTAAATCTAAGACGCCTTGCCTGTCTTTTACTTACTAGTTTGAAATAGAGACTTGTTTAGAAAGATGGGGAGAACCTGGATTGATGTCTGGTCCCTCTCAGTCCCAAGAGCGAACCACCCCTTAAAACAAAGAGCACACACAAAAGCCTTCTCCCCCCAAGATTTGAAAGTATCTTGTCTCCTTATTGGTCCTTGGGGTCAGGTGTCAGCCAGGTTACCCGAGCTTCTTAACCCTTTACAGGTAAAAGGATTTGGAGTCTCTGTACACAGAGAGCTGTTACCCTTCCCTTAATAGTTATGACACATCCCCACTTATTTATAGAAATTGGGGAATGGAAGTGGAGGAAATTCTATGATCTGACTAATACAGTAGCCGTGACTAAGACAGCATGGTTCTTTCTGGCTTTAAAATCTAACTAAAATCTAAGCTTTAAAAACTAACATTAAAATCTAAAAGTTGACTAAACATGGAAGTCCCTTGTACTGGACATGCAACTGGGCTGTAGGCAAGGTTACAGACTGTGACACGAAGGGTTGAATTGTCACTGTAGC
Organism: Terrapene triunguis; assembly: GCF_002925995.2. Classification (NCBI taxonomy): domain Eukaryota; kingdom Metazoa; phylum Chordata; order Testudines; family Emydidae; genus Terrapene; species Terrapene triunguis. The sequence continues at coordinate 1,734 of NW_020711860.1, read as the reverse complement.
CTCTGGGTTGATGAGTTTGGGGTCCACTAGGGATTGGTGGATAGTTGACACTTGTGCCCCAGTATCCCTCCAAGCGATAACCTTCTTTCCGCCCACTCTCAAGGTTTCCTTTCGCTCCGAGGGTATGAGAGAGGCATCTGGGTCTGGGGATCTTTGGTGTGACTGGGGTGTAATGAACTGTAATCGGTTGGGGTTCTTGGGGCAGTGAGCCTTTATATGCCCCAGTTCATTACATTTAAAACATCGCCCTGCTAAGGTATCACCGGGGCGATGTTGGTTGGTGGAGACTGGTGGGGTGGGGTGAGAAGGCGTCTGGGGTTTCCCTTGGGATGTGGGTGGGGCCTTGGGTTGTCCCCGGTGGTAAGGTTTTGTTTCGGCTTGCCCCTTCTGATATTCGCTCCAACTGCTACTAGCTTTTTTCTTTTCTGTCACCTCCACCCATTTGGCTCCAATCTCCCCCGCCTCGGTTACAGTTTTGGGCTTCCCATCTAGGATGTACCTTTCTATTTCCTCAGGAACACCCTCTAAAAACTGCTCTATTTGCAATAGGAAGGGCAACTCTTCCGTAGATTTAACATTTGCTCCTGATATCCAGGCATCCCAATTTTTTCCAATGTGGTAGGCATGTCGGGTAAATGACACATCAGGTTTCCACCTTAGGGCTCTGAACCGTCGACGGGCATGCTCAGATGTTAGCCCCATTCTGATTCTGGCCTTGTTTTTAAAAAGTTCATAACTGTTCATGTGTTCCTTAGGCATTTCAGCCGCCACCTCTGCTAAGGGTCCACTGAGCTGCGGTCTCAGCTCTACCATGTACTGGGTTAGAGGGATGCTGTATCCAAGGCAGGCCCTTTCAAAATTTTCTAAGAAGGCCTCAGTATCATCGCCTGCCTTGTAGGTGGGGAATTTCCTGGGATGGGAAGTGGTACCTGGAGAGGAGTTGTTAGGATGGTCTGCTGCATCCTGCCTAGTCCTTGCTGCTTCCAGTTCCATCTCTCTCTTGTGGGCCTCCTGTTTGGCTTTTTCTTCTCTTTCATGGGCCTCCTGTTTGGCTTTTTCTTCTCTTTCATGCTGCTCTGCCTCGAGTTTTTTAATTTCAAGCAGTCTCTGATGTTTTCTCTCGTTTTCTTCTGCTTCTAGTCTGGCCAGTTCTATTTTGTTAGTTACTTCTTTGGCAGTCATTTTCCTGTTTTCTTGTGCTGGGTCACACCCTCTGCAGTTGACTGAGACTGGGATGTACTTAGCTCTGGCTGCTGCTGAGTTAACAGAGACTTTCTAACAAGCTACTACCGAGGATGTAAAAAGGAAAAAAAAAAAAAAAAAAAAAA
>NW_020711860.1:0-306 GCF_002925995.2 Terrapene triunguis | reverse complement strand
AAAAAAAAAAAAAAAAAAAAAAAAAAAAAAAAAAAAAACAATTCAGCCTGTAAATTACCTTTACCAGTTAGTCAAAGTTTGCTCCCTTTGAACCCTTCTCTTAACAAAGGACCTCGTTAAAAAAACTTAACACCTCTGCCTTCAGGCAAGGAGAGATAAGATATGCATCTACCTTCAGCTCTGCTCTCCAAGCAGCTAGAAGGAAAAAAAAAATCTCTTACTGGCTTTTGGGTTTAAACGATCTCCACCGCTGCCAACATGTCAAGGCTGTATCCCCACTTTGAACTTTAGGGTTCAAATGTAGGG
>NW_020711859.1:0-2516 GCF_002925995.2 Terrapene triunguis | reverse complement strand
CTAGAATCCTACTTTCGACGTCTCCGACTCAAAGAATATTTCCAACACACCTCTGAACAGCATACTAACCCACAGAACCCCCCCTACCAGCACTACAAAAAAAAGGATTCTGCGTGGACTCCTCCGGACGGTCGATACAACAGACTGGACTTCTACATAGCTTGCTTCCGTCAACGTGCAAAGGCTGAAATTGTGGAAAAGCAACATCATTTGCCCCATAACCTCAGCCATGCTGAACACAACGCCATCTACAGCCTCAGAAACAACTCTGACATAATCAAAATTAATGGACACAAATCTGACATCAGGAATCATAATACTCAAAAACCAGTTGGTCCATCTAGCCCAGTATCCTGTCTTCCGACAGTGACCAATGCCAAGTGCCCCAGAGCAAATGAACAGAACAGGTAATCATCCAGTGATCCATCCCCTGTCGCCCAGTCCCAGGTTCTGGCAAACAGAGGCTAGGGACGCCAACCCTGTCCATCCTGGCTAATAGCCATTGAGGGACCTATCCTCCAGGAATTTATCTAGTTATTTTTTGCACTCTGTTATAGACTTGGCCTTCACAACATCCTCTGGCAAAGAGTTCCACAGATTGACTGTGCATTGTGTGAAGAAATACTTCCTTTTGTTTGTTTTAAATCTGCTGACTATTAATTTCATTTGGTGACCCCTAGTTCTTGTGGTACGAGAAGGAGTAAATAACACTTCCTTATTTACTTTCTCCACCAGTCATGATTTTATAGACCTCAATCATATCCCTCCTTAGTCGTCTCTTTTCCAAGCTGAAAAGTCCCAGTCTTATTAATCTCTCCTCATATGGAAGCTGTTCCATACCTCTAATCACTTTTGTTTCCTTTTTCTGAATCTTTTCCAATTCTAATATATCTTTTTTTGAGATGGGGCGACCACATCTGCACGCAGTATTCAAGATGTGGGCGTACCATGGGTTTATATAGAGACAATATGATATTTTCTGTCGTATTATCTATCCCTTTCCTAATGATTCCTAACATTCTGTTAGCTTTTTTGACTGCTGTTGCACACTGGTAGGGAGAAGCTGGCGCTAGGGGGACAGCGTCTCAGCATGGCTTGACTCTGGCGGGGGGACCGGCAGCTCAGCCCAGCCCGGCGTTGGGGGGGAGGGGGACATCATAAATGATCTGGAAAAAAGGGGTAAACAGTGAGGTGGCAAAATCTGCAGACGATACACAACTACTTAAGACAGTTAAGTCCAAAGCAGACTGCAAAGAGCTACAAAGGGATCTCACAAAACTGGGTGACTGAGCAACAAAATGGCAGATGAAATTCAATGTTGATAAATGTAAAGTAATGCACATTGGAAAACTTAATCCCAATTATACATATAAAATGATGGGGTCTAAATTAGCTTTTACAACTCAAAAAAGAGATCTTGGAGCCATTGTGGATAGTTCTCTGAAACCATCCATTCTATGTGCAGCAGCAGTCAAAAAGCTAACAGAATGTTAGGAACCATTAGGAAAGGGATAGATAAGACAGAAAATATCATATTGCCTCTATATAAATCCATGGTACGCCCACACCTTGAATATTGCATGCAATTCTGGTCATCCCATCGCAAAAGAGATATATTAGAACTGCAAAAGGTACAGAGAAGGGCAACAAAAATGATTAGGGGTATGGAACAACTTGTATGAGGAGAGATTAAAACGACTGGGACTTTTCAGCTTGGAAAAGAGACAATTAAGAGGGGATATTATAGAGGTCTGTAAAAATCTTGACTGGTATGGAGAAAATGAATAAGGAAGTGTTATTTACTCTGTCACATAACACAAGAACCAGGGGTCACCCAATGAAATTAATAGTCAGCAGGTTTAAAACAAACATAAGGAAGTACTCCTTTACACAACACAATCAGCCTGTAAAACTCGTTGCCAGGGTATGTTGTGAAGGCCAAAATTATAACAGGGTTCCAAAAGGAACTAAATAAGTTCCTCGAGGATAGGTCCATCAATGGCTATTAGCCAAGATGGTCAGGGATGCAACGCCATGCTCTGAGTGTCCTTAGCCTCTGATTGCCAGAAGCTGGGAGCAGATGACAGGGATGGATCACTCGATGATTGCCTGGTCTGTTCATTCCCTCTGAAGCATCTAGCATTGGCTACTGTTGGAAGACAGGATAGTGGGCTAGATCAGTGGTGGGCAACCTGCGGCCCATCAGGGTAATCTGCTGGCGGGCCACGAGACAGTGCCTGAACCCCCAGCCGGAGCCCTCACCCCCTGCACCAGCCCTCCTGCCCCAGACCTGAATCCCTCATCCCTGGCCGCAACCCAGAGCCTGCACCCCCAGCTGGAACCATCACACCCCTGCATCCCAACCCTCTGCCCAACCCTGAGCCCCCTCCCACACTCCAAACCCCTCAGCCCCACCCCAACCACATGAATTTTGTTATGTGCACTGATATGAGAGTGATGCATCACACGTCTCCTCCATTTTGGTGCACATAACAAAATTCATTCCACACATGGGT
>NW_020711858.1:0-1217 GCF_002925995.2 Terrapene triunguis | reverse complement strand
TCTCCTCCATTTTGGTGCACATAACAAAATTCATTCCACACATGGGTGAGTAAAATTAGAGGGAACACTACTCATGATTAAAGGCAATTGCATCGTAATTCCAAATTAAATGAAAGGAGAAATCCTAAATCTTATCCATGAAAGACATCACGGATTAACTAAATGCCATGAATGGGCCAACCAGTCAGTTGGGATATAAAGCAAGGACATCAAGAATAAAGTATCTGCATGTGAACACTGCAGAACTAACAGACTAATAACACAAAGAGCCTTTAATAATAACACCTCGACCAGACAGACCTTGAAAGAGACTAGCTGAAGATTTATGCAAATTCAGAGGACATCATTACCTGGTCATCATGGTCTATTTTTCCAGGTATATAGAAATAATGATCTTGAAAGGTATAACTTGCAGTGTTATCAAGAAACTGAAGTGCACTTTTGCTCACTTCAGTATTCCAGAACAACTAATGATGGACAACAGGCCACAGTTCACTACAGCAGAATTCAAGTCATTCCGAACAAAATCTTTTCTTTTTTTGATAATATTACTAGCAGCCCACATTACCCACAAGCGAATGGAGAAGCTGAGAGCTATACAGACAGCCAAGAAAATCCTACAGCAGTAAGAGCCATTCCTCACTCTTCTGAGTTAGAACAACACCATTACCAGCTACTGGATATAGTCCAGCTCAACTCCTGATGGGTCTACAACTCAGAAATACTGTTCCAAGTTAGAGATTCTTTTCCATTCTCCAAAGTGGCCAGACATGAAGAGAGTAGCCAAATAAGATAAAAAGGCTAAAATAGCTTGTGAACACTTTTACAACTTCATGAAAAAACTCGTACAGATACAGACAGACATCATCTTCCTTTCCAAATGCAAGCAGATGGACATCATACCAAAAGGGCTAAAGGTAAAAAATCCATTACAATCTACATATCACACAGACTATGCTGAGAGACTGTGTCACACACTCTCAAAGAAACTGTGAAACCACCTGATCAGCATCCTATACAGCAAACAGGGAAAGATTAAGAATGAGCTCTCAAAACTGGATACTCTCATAAAAAACCAACCTTCCACACAAACTTCCTCATGGATAGACTTTACAAAAACTAGACAAGCCATTTACAACACAAACTTTGCCTCTCTACAAAAGAAAAAGGACACTAAACTATCTAAACTGCTACATGCCACAAGGAGCCACAACAGT
>NW_020711857.1:0-1408 GCF_002925995.2 Terrapene triunguis | reverse complement strand
TTACATAAGGCCTCATCTTATATAACCACCAGGGGGCCTTACATAAGACCATGATTTATTACCTTGCAAGTGTCCCATCGTGACCCTTACCCTCTCATGGAACTTTACATCCCCACACCTCCCCCCTTTTTCTTAAATAAGGAAGTACAGTATTATCAGGTGTCTAGGCTGTGACAAACAATAAGTGCAGGTCCGGTGTCACTACTGGATAAGCCTTGGGCGCAAATTCCCCATCTATATGGGCTTCCCTAATAAGTCCGTGCCAACGCCTTTACGGGGTCCAAGGGGCCCGAGCCGCCCGGGATATTGTTCGAAGCATGTCGCAGGGTGGACTAGGATCAACTTCGGGTGCACTGGGGATGAGTGGTATGATAGTGTCCTCACCCCCAAAGAACTCACGGGCTCCCACCGACAACACACAAGGCGACTCCTCTTTTGCAGACAAAGCAGAGCCCATTTTATGGAATGCAGCTGCTCACCTGTGAGCTCACGAACATCTCTCTCGAACGACCAGGAGCCGGTATCCTCCGGTACCTCCTGCCGCGGCTGCCATCGAATGCAGCCGCTCACCTGTGAGCTCACGAACGTCTCTCTCGGACGACCAGGAGCCGGTATTCTCCGGTACCTCCTGCCGTGGCTGCCACCTCCGCCTTTTCTCACCGAACGCTTCAGTCGGCTGTGTGAAGCCTCCTGTGCACTGAAGAGTCCAGGGCCGTCAGTTAACTTTTTACGTCCACTAGTGCTGGTAGAGTTAGTGACTCTGCAGCTGCCTATTGCACTTGTGAAAAGATTTGTGTGTTCATCACTGGTAGCTGGCTCAGAGCTAGGGGTAAATCCTCCCAAGGACAGACCTGCAGAGTTTTCAGAACAGTCTATCTGTAATGGTGTCTGTAATCCCAATGCTAATGAATTAGACTCTGAAGGCTCTCTCCTGACCCACTGTTCCTCTCTGCTTAGCAAACCCTTTGAAGGTGAAAGGTGTGGACAAGACATATGACATCTGTGTTTCTCTTTATGACTTACTGCGGATATTATCTTTCAATAATTCTGTTGTCTCATGGCTGCATCCTCACTTTTTTCAGTTTCTGTGGCTGCAGATGTTTTTATATATTTCATTCTTTTTGTTCTGGTGTAAGGTTCTTCTGCATGTTTACGTTTTTGTTTCTTTATATGTGTTTGTTTTTCTTCTTCATTATGATTACCATTTCCATTTATTTCCACCCGAGCTGTATTATTCCTTTCATGCTTTTTCTTCTTCTTTTTCCTCTTTGCATTATTGCTTTTGGAAGTTTCCTCATTTTCATCTTCAGTACCTTCCTTTTCTTTCTTAGGCTTTAATCGGCTGCCTCGATGTCCAAGCCGAATCACGTCGGGGTCACCATTTGTGGGGTTCCATGGGGAATCACGT
>NW_020711856.1:0-5276 GCF_002925995.2 Terrapene triunguis | reverse complement strand
CTACCAGACTCCTGTACCCCACTGGTCTGGGTCTGTCACATATCCCTCCCCCCTGCTCAATGCCAAGGGGTTGGGCAGCTTGGGACGCCAGACATTGCACACATGACAAGCCATCGGCGTTGCCATGACGGCTCCCTGCTCTGTGTTGCACACGGAACTGGAAAGGTTGGAGGGATAAGAACCATCTGGTCACCCTTGTGTTCTTCTCCTTGTTCCCGCTGCATCCATGGAAGAGGGGCATGGTCGGTCATGAGGACAAATCTGCGCCCGAGCAGGTAGTAGCACAATGTTTCCATGGCCCATTTTACAGCGAGGCATTCTCTCTCCACCACTGCATATTTTTGTTCCCTTGGAAGGAGTTTCCGACTGAGGTATAGAATTGGGTGTTCCTCCTCCCCGACCATCTGTGATAGAACGGCCCCCAACCCTACTTCCGATGCATCCGTCTGCAGGATAAACTCCTTCGTGAAATCAGGGGCTATCAGTACGGGTTTATTGCAGAGGGCAGTCCGTAGGTCTGTGAATGCTTCCTCTGCTGCGTCAGACCATCTCACCAGATCAGGTCCACAGGCTTTCACTAGGTCTGTCAGGGGGCTTGCCCTTGTGGCAAAGTGGGGGATAAATCGTTGGTAATACCCCACCACACCTAGGAACGCCCGGACTTGTTTCTTGCGACTTGGTCGGGGCCAAGTTTGGATGGCCTCTAACTTGTTCACTTGGGGTTTTACCAGACCTTTCCCCACAATGTAGCCAAGATATTTGGCCTCTGTAAACCCTACAGCGCACTTGGCAGGGTTTGCTGTAAGGCCAGCTCGCCTGAAGGTATCGAGGACTGCCTCCACCTTCTCCAGGTGGGTTTCCCAGTCTGGGGTATGAATGACCACATCGTCCAAGTAGGCAACAGCATAACTGTTATGCGGGCGTAATAGCTTGTCCATGAGGCGCTGGAAGGTAGCTGGGGCCCCATGTAGTCCAAAAGGGAGGACAGTATATTGAAAAAGACCCTCTGGTGTAGAGAACGCAGTCTTTTCCTTTGCTTCTTCTGCAAGGGGAATCTGCCAGTACCCCTTTGTCAAGTCTAGGGTAGTCAAGTACCGGGCATTACCCAGACGGTCCACTAGCTCATCTATGCGAGGTATGGGGTACGCGTCGAACTGGGATGCTTCATTTAGTCGCCGGAAGTCGTTGCAAAATCTTGTGGTGCCATCAGGTTTGGGCACCAGCACGATTGGGCTGGACCACTGACTGTGGGATTCTTCGATGATCCCCAACTCCAGCATTTTTTTTACTTCTGCTTTTATTTCCTCCCTTTTTGCCGCTGGCACCCGATAGGGCCTCATTGTTACTCTGGCCCCAGGGTTCGTGACGATGTGGTGATATGTCTCGGTTGTTCGACCCAGTTTTGTCGAGAACACATCTTGATTCCGGAAGATCATCTCAGACACCTCATTCTTCTGGTCTGGTGTTAAATCGGGAGACACTCTCACCTGTTTGGAAGGCTTGTTTTCCTGGGTTAGGTCTTTTTGGACCGTTGTCCGTTGTGCATACCGCTTGTGCATGCCAGGGTTTCAGAAGGTTAACGTGATAAATCTGTTCTTGTTTTCTGCGTCCTGGCTGCCGCACCTTGTAGGTTACTTCCCCCACGGGTTCAACCACCTCATAGGGCCCCTGCCATTGGGCCAGAAGCTTGCTTTCTGCCGTGGGTACCAACACCATAACCCGATCCCCTGGTTGGAACTGTCGCACTTTTGCCTGGCGATTGTAATGGGTTCGCTGGGCCTCCTGTGCCTTCTCCAAATGTTCCCGTACAATAGGGGTAACCCGGGCTATCCGGTCTCGCATCTGCATTACATGCTCTATTATATTTCTCCCCTCATTGGGTTCCTCTTCCCAGATCTCTTTGGCGATATCTAGTATGCCACGGGGGTGACGCCCGTATAATAACTCGAAGGGGGAAAACCCAGTCGAGGCCTGTGGTACCTCCCGGATAGCGAACATAAGGTAGGGTAGTAGGTACCTCCCATCTCGACTTACCACCTTCCTTATCATAGCTTTGAGGGTTCGGTTAAACCTTTCTACCAACCCATCAGTCTGCGGATGGTAGACCGAAGTTCTCAGGGTATGTATATGGAGCAGCGTACAGAGGTCCTTCATTAGCTTCGACATAAATGGGGTTCCTTGGTCGGTTAATATCTCCTTCGGTAGCCCCATTCGGGCAAAGATCCCCACCAGCTCTTTGGCTATAGTTTTAGAGGCTGTGTTCCGCAGGGGGACAGCTTCTCGGTAGCGAGTAGCATAGTCCAAAACAACAAGTATATATTGGTGGCCCCGAGCCGTCTTCTCCAGGGGTCCCACTAAGTCCATGGCTATTCGCTCGAAGGGGACCTCTATGATGGGAAGGGGTACTAAAGGTGCCCTCAAGTGGGGACGGGGACTGTGCAACTGACACTCCGGGCAGGAGGCACAGTACCTCCGCACTTCTTCATGTACTCCGGGCCAGAAGAACTGTCGTAGGACTCGTGCCAGGGTCTTCTCTACCCCCAAATGCCCCCCAAAAAGATGACTATGAGCAAGACTTAATACAGCGTTCTGGTGTTTTTGAGGTACTAGGATCTGCTGTACCTTCTGCCCCTGTACTGGTGCAACCCAGTATAAGAGATCCTTCTTCATTATGAAGTAGGGTCCTGGTCCCTGGGTTTTTCCTTCCACGGGGACCCCATCTATTTCAGTCACCTCCTTCCTAATGTTGTCATACCTTGGGTCTTCTGCCTGGTCCCGTCCAAAATATCCTCTCCCGGGGCTAATCTGCCCAAGATCTAGGGGCCCAGTCTCTGTTGCCTCTACTAGTTCAGAAGCATTAGGGTGGGGGTCAGACTCAGGTGCTTCTCCCTCCTGCTTGGCCTCCTTTTCAGCTTCGCGGGTCCGCCTACCTACAAGTGCGACCCTCTGGCTTTGGGTCAGTATTCGGGTTCCCAAGGCCTTAGCTGCCCTTCTTTCCCTTTTTGTCTTTCTACCCTGTCTGGGAGGTGAGAACAAATCTGGGGATATTTCAGAGAAGATTGGGGGTTGACAGTCTGCTGTGGATGCCTCACCAATTTTAGGGTCCACATCTTTCTCTAATCCCCCTACTGGGAGTAAGTTTCCAAACCCTGGGAAGTCCCTCCCTATGAGCACCGGGTATGGGAGTTTAGGGACTACACCTGCTGCTACCTCAGTAGTGTTCCCTTGGATCTCGATTTTTACTGGGGTGGTGGGGTAGTAACTAACTGTCCCATGGACACATGTTATCCCCGTACGTTTAGCCTGCAGCAGCTGACTACACTTCACGAGCTTCCCTGAGATAAGCATGATAGCACTCCCCGAATCAACCAGTGCCGTGGTCCCTACCCCATTTAGTTTCACTGGTCTGGTATACATATGTGGGGTTAGTGAGACCCCCACAAGGTGGATTAGGGAGCATGGATCTGCCCAGTTCCCCAGGTTACACTGCATAGGCTCCTCAGCATTGGGACACTGTGCAGCTATGTGTCCCCACTCCCCGCAGGCATAACATCTGTATGGAGTCCTAGGCGTTCCCCGGTCTCTTGGTTTGGGCAGTCTAACATCACGATCCTCTTCTCCCTCAGTGCTCCGACTCTTTGTGGCCTCTGATGGGCCTTCAGCCTCTCTCTTTTTCCACCTGGGCCCTCCTGGTGGCCCAGTCACCTGAACTTTAGAGCTTGGTGCTGCTAGTTTAACCCGGGGTGCCTCTTCCTTAACTGGTCGGGTCAGCTCCCTCGCTGTCCTTCGCCTCTCTACCGGGGCGACAACCTCGTCATAGGTGGAGGGTTCGTTCTGGCTTACCCAGGCACGAAGGTCTGGTGGTAGACCCCTCATGTATCAGTCGATGACCAGAACTGCTAGTATCTCTTCCGGACTCCGGGACTCTGTTTGCAACCACTTTCATGCGAGATGGATGAGGCTATACAATTGGGACCGCGGGGTTGTGTCTTCCTGGTACCTCCAGCCGTGATACTGCTGGGCCCGCACTGCTGGGCCCGCACTGTCGTTACGCCAGATCTGGCCAAGATCTCTGCTTTCAGCTGGGGGTAGTCTGCCGCAGCCTCTTCAGGCAGATCATGGTAGGCCTTCTGGGCCTCCCCACACAGGAATGGGGCAAGGATGCCAGACCACTGATCTCGAGGCCAGGCCTCCCGTAGGGCTGTCCTCTCAAAGGCCAGAAGGTATGCCTCTACATCATCCTCCCTTGTCATTTTCTGCAGCCAATGGCTGGCCCGTATGAGCCGCGTCCCATCATGGCCGCGATTCAGCTCTGTAAGGGACTTTACCTGGTTTACCAGTTCCCGCAACATAGCTCGGTCTTGAGCAGCCTGGTCCATCAGCAGGCAATTAGTCTCTTGCTGCAGCTGCACTGCCTCCTGTTGGGCGGCTGCCTGGACACGGGTAGCCTCCTGCTGGGCCGCCATGGCTTGTATCAGTGCCCGCACTACGTCATCCATTGTGGTGGGGAAAAAAAAATAAACTCTCTCCCTTTTTTTGTTTGTTTGTTTTTTTTTTCTTGTTGTTTGTTTGTTTTAAATCACCCTCCTTCTTCTGCCGCGCTGTGCACCCCAAGATCCCACCCCTGACACCAGTGTGACAAAGTTCCTCCTCTATCTTGGTGGGTCCTGCGCTTATTGGCAGATTTTCTTGCCTCAGAGATTCATCATGTGGGTTGGGGAACAGCCCAGAGACCTTCCCCTCTGGAAGAACCCACAGTCCAGGTCAATTGGGAGGTTTAGGGGGAACCCGGGCCTGCCCTCTACTCCGGGTTCCAGCCCAGGGCCCTGTGGACTGCAGCTGTCTATAGTGCCTCCTGTAACAGCTGCATGACAGCTACAACTCCCTGGCTACTTCCCCATGTCCTCCTCCAAACACCTTCCTTATTCTCACAACAGGACCTTCCTCCTGGTGTCTGATAACGCTTGTGCTCCTCAGTCCTCCAGCAGCACACCCTCTCACTCTCAGCTCCTTGCGCCTCTTGCTCCCAGCTCCTCACACTCGCACCACAAACTGAAGTGAGCTCCTTTTTAAAACCCAGGTGCCCTGATTAGCCTGCCTTAATTGATTCTAGCAGCTTCTTAATTGGCTCCAGGTGTCCTAATTAGCCTGCTTGCCTTAACTGGTTCTAGCAGGTTCCTGATTACTCTAGTGCAGCCCCTGCTCTGGTCACTCAGGGAACAGAAAACTACTCATCCAGTGACCAGTATATTTGCCCTCTACCAGACTCCTGTACC
>NW_020711855.1:0-1785 GCF_002925995.2 Terrapene triunguis | reverse complement strand
AACGGGGGTTTTGTCCCCGCACGGGGTCTGGCAGTGTCTCCCCCCCCCCAGCTTAACCCCGGCTCTCACCCCCCACCACCGATTTTTCCCCTTCAGCCCCTCTTCTGCCGCTAGCTACAGTAGCTTGAACCCCCCAGGCCAGTAAAATTCTGCCCCCTGCTCAGACCCTGACAGCCCCCCCCCCGCTGCGATTTGCCCCCTTAATCCTTTTAAACCCCCCCAAAGAGGAGGCAGCAAATCGTAAGCAGAAGTGAGGGCAGAGAGAGGGCAGTGGCTACAAGGAAGGTTACTGGGCATGCTCAGTTCGAGTGAGCCTGCTCAGTACACCCAAAGTAGCAAAACGGGAGCAGGAGCTGTTTGTGCCGCTACCAGCCGCTGCGGTGACTCTGGCTCCTGGCGAGATCCCCGAGCCCCGGCGGCTGGTGCTGGGAGCCCGGAGCCCTGGCTGCAGCCGGGAGAGGGGAATCTCCAGCAGGGCCCTTCCCGCTGCTCCCCAGGAGCCTCTCCCAGGGCAGAGCCCCCAGCCTGGCCAGGGCCCTTTCCCGCCCGGCCCCTGCCCCAGGGGGGCCCCGCTCGAAGGGAAGGTAAGAGAGACCCGCCCCCCCCCGTCACCCCCGGGCTGCAGGGGGAGGGTTTGGCCCCAGGCTGCTCCCAGCGGAGCTGGCTGCGATTCCCGCCCTGGGCCCGGGAAAGCTGCCGCCAGCTCCCGGTGTGTGCGGGGCGGGGGGAGAGGGGACTGGGAGAGGCACCCGGGCGAGGGGGAGCCGAGAGGCGGCAGGGGATGGGAACTAGGGGATTGAGGGGGGGGCGGGGATGCGTTAGGGGACAGAAGGTGGGTGATGGGAGGGGGCAGGGATACAGGGGGATGGGGTGGGGGGAGGATCGTGGGGCTGAGGGGAATGTGGCTGGAATAGAGGGAAGATGTGAGGGAAAGGGGGGATGTGGGGAGGGGAGGCTGTGGGGAGACTGGCTGGGAATGGAGAAGGGGGGACACACACACACAAGGCAGCTCCCCAGCCATGGGGTAAGGGAAGGTGAGGGGCTGCCCCGTCCAGCAGCCAGCTGGGAATTTTTTCCCCTGTAGGTGTTCAAACAGCCATGTCGGGGCAGGGAACTAAAGGCTCAGAAACTACTCGACAAATACCCAGACCCCTGCCACCCCCCCCAACCCCCACCCCTTGCTCCCAGTGTATTATTGTCAGACACACCCGTGCTGCTGGGGTCTGTCTCCTGAGTGTTGGGGGCTGGCCGGGCTGCCCAGGGCCCTGGTCTGATTTTCCTGCAGGATTCAGATCTGAGCCACACCAGAGTCAGACCGGAGTCACTGCTGGCTCTGGCCCTGGGAGAGTGCAGATGGGCCAATGGGATCAGCCTCTGTCTGCCTGTCCCTGGGGGCTGCTGGGGCAGGACAGGGAGGCTCAGGCATTAGCTGCTGCCACCAGATATAGTGGGTCAGAGCAAAGGTCCATCTAGCCCAGTATCCTGTCTGCCGAGAGTGGCCAGTGCCAGGTGCCCCAGAGGGAATGAACAGAACAGGGAATCATCAAATGATCCATCCCCTGTCGCTCATTCCCAGCTTCTGACAAACAGAGACTACGGACACCATCCCTGCCCATCCTGGCTAACAGCCATTGATGGACCTATCCTCCATGAATTTATCTAGTTCTTATTTGAACCCTGTTATAGTCTTGGCATTCAAAACATCCTCTGGCAAGGAGTTCCACAGGTTGACTGTGCGTTGTGTGAAGAAATACTTCCTTTAATTTGTTTTAAACCTGCTGTCTA
>NW_020711854.1:0-1837 GCF_002925995.2 Terrapene triunguis | reverse complement strand
AGTTCGAGTGAGCCTGCTCAGTACACCCAAAGTAGCAAAACGGGAGCGAGAGCTGTTTGTGCCGCTGCGGTGACTCTGGCTCCCAGCGAGATCCCCGAGCCCCGGCGGCTGGTGCTGGGAGCCCGGAGCCCTGGCTGCAGCCGGGAGAGGGGAATCTCCAGCAGGGCCCTTCCCGCTGCTCCCCAGGAGCCTCTCCCAGGGCAGAGCCCGCAGCCCGGCCAGGCCCCTTCCCGGCCCCTGTCCCAGGGGGGCCCCGCTCGGAGGGAAGGTAAGAGAGACCCGCACCCCCCCCCGTCACCCCCGGGCTGCAGGGGGAGGTTTGGCCCCAGGCTGCTCCCAGCGGAGCTGGCTGTGATTCCCGCCCTGGGCCCGGGGAAGCTGCCGCCAGCTCCCGGTGTGTGCGGGGCGGGCGGAGAGGGGACTGGGAGAGGCACCCGGGCTAGGGGGAGCCGAGAGGCGGCAGGGGATGGGTACTAGGGGATTGAGGGGGGGACGGGGATGTGTTAGGGGACAGAAGGTGGGTGATGGGAGGGGGCAGGGATACAGGGGGATCGGGGTGGGGGGGAGGATTGTGGGGCTGAGGGGAATGTGGCTGGAAGAGAGGGAAGATGTGGGGAGGGGAGGCTGTGGGGAGACTGGCTGGGAATGGAGAAGGGGACACACACACACACACACATAAGGCAGCTCCCCAGCCATGGGGTAAGTGAGGGTGAGGGGCTGCCCCGTCCAGCAGCCAGCTGGGAATTTTCTCCCCTGTAGGTGTTCAAACAGCCATGTCGGGGCAGGGGACTAAAGGCTCAGAAACTACTGGACAAATACCCAGACCCCTGCCACCCCCCCCAACCCCCACCCCCTGCTCCCAGTGTATTATTGTCAGACACACCCGTGCTGCTGGGGTCTGTCTCCTGAGTGTTGGGGGCTGGCCGGGCTGCCCAGGGCCCTGGTCTGATTTTCCTGCAGGATTCAGATCTGAGCCACACCAGAGTCAGACCGGAGTCACTGCTGGCTCTGGCAGGGGGTGAGTGCAGATGGGCCAATGGGATCAGCCTCTGCCTGCCTGTCCCTGGGGGCTGCCGGGGCAGGACAGGGAGGCTCAGGCATTAGCTGCTGCCACCAGAGAGCTCCGGTTCTGGCTAAGGGAGAGGAGGAGGCCGGTGTGTGTCTCTTCCGGCTGGTGGGTTTACGCCTCGTTCTGGGGTTTTTTTTTTTTTTTTTACTAAGGATAGATATACAACCCTGAGATCGATTGGCAACCCAAGAATTCAAACCTTATGAGTGATGCACCCAAAAGTCTAGAATTTAAATAAGGAAATCAATACATTTTGTTTTTCTTTTATTACCTTTTGTGTCTGAGCCTTTGGGGTGTACTAGCTTTATAGGCCTGGTCTACGGGGAGGAGAGGGGGGAAAGAATCGATCTAAGTTACACAACTTCAGCTCAGTGTGGAAAATGCTGCAAGTGGAGCTAACTCCATGTTGGACATCATAAGAATGGATATAGTGGGTCAGAGCAAAGGTCCATCTAGCCCAGTATCCTGTCTGCCGAGAGTGGCCAGTGCCAGGTGCCCCAGAGGGAATGAACAGAACAGGGAATCATCAAATGATCCATCCCCTGTTGCTCATTCCCAGCTTCTGACAAACAGAGACTACGGACACCATCCCTGCCCATCCTGGCTAATAGCCATTGATGGACCTATCCTCCATGAATTTATCTAGTTCTTATTTGAACCCTGTTATAGTCTTGGCATTCAAAACATCCTCTGGCAAGGAGTTCCACAGGTTGACTGTGCATTGTGTGAAGAAATACTTCCTTTAATTTGTTTTAAACCTGCTGTCTA
>NW_020711853.1:0-4508 GCF_002925995.2 Terrapene triunguis | reverse complement strand
AGGCCTCTGATACCAAGGTTTATCTCTTAGGGCCTCCTCTTACTACATTCCCCCACTTTTTGTCTTTTTAAGGGGAGGATGTTTACTCATCGTCCCGGAAAAGCATAATGCATGGACTAAAGATAACCCAGCGTGCTAAACACTGTTACGTGGTTATCTTATTTTACCATCCATACACTTATGCCCCATCCATCTGTTTAGTCTGCACATTCCCTCGTACGACTGAGGGACAGATTTTATTATCCAATTATTTTTTAGTCCCTTATGGTGGGCCTGGGAATGTTAGGCCCGGGACCATGACTGAGGAATGTAGTATTATGATTGAGCCTTAGAGGCACTCCCAAATAATTAATATATATGAATTATATGGATATGGCATATATATTTGTAGTGTGTATGGGCATATATGTATAGTATGTATGTGTACAGATGACACCACCTTATATCCAAGCATAACCATGTTTTTCCAGTCCAGTGTTGTACTGTGGCCCTTTTACTTTGGTGACACGGATAGAAACACACTCCTATTAGGGCAATTTTAGTTATTACCTGTCTCATAATTAGTAGTAGGCTGAGTGTTTTGAAATATTGGGATAGGGATTGTGATAGTGTGTCCCACAGTGCTATGTATATGCAAAGTAAAACAGAAATTTGGAGTAGTGACACTACCACTGAGGCCTTTATATATAAATATATTGTAATTAGTTACTACACAGTACTGTCCATTCATGTTATAGGTTACCCTTACTGCTGGTTGTCACCCTCTGGTTAGCTTCACTGGGCAGGAAATAGAAGTGGCTAGCTTCTCTCTTCCATTGATTGCACGGCTCTGCGATACACCAGTAGTTGACGTAGATCCAGTTGTTTCTTATGGATGCTGTCTTCCAGATAACCTACTGAATGGACAGTAACCAATGTATCGAATAGCGCTGTGTCAGGATGTAGTATTGGTACCCAGACACTGAACATGATTGTTTTGAATAACATGTGCCTCAGTTAGGATGCAGTATCACTGACCCAAATTATGACTGGTACTAACAGGCCATTTGTTTACCCAATTTGTAGTTACTATGTAACTTTTTGTTTGTTTACCACTTTGTTTTTTCTTTGCCTTCACGTTGTTTGCTGCCATTTGTTTGTTGATTTTTACCTGTGTGTTGGTTAAACAGTTTAGCAAGGTTATGCATATTGTAAATGTTGTACAGCAATAATACAATACAGCAATAAGACAACAGTACAACAATAATACAGTAGTACAGCAATAATACAGTTGTGTTTACATAGTAATCAAATTGAAATTAAATGATGGCTTATCCTGGTCCAGCTAGTATTTTTTAGCTGATTGTTAACTTAATTGTCCATAGATGGTAGAGGTGTATTTAACCAGTCTCTTATTTATAAAGCACTTCATTTTTCTGTTCTTGATGCTTGGGGGTTTCTTCACTGTATACTGATATCATCTGGTGTCTTTAGGGTGTGATATTTTTTGGTGTCTTTGGTCTGTGGGATGCAACTTAAACAGCTAGTTAGTTAACATAATAAAGGATTTTTGTTTGTTTTTTGTTAACAAAACTTAATACACAGTTTAACTTAGTTTGTTTACAATGTAATAAGAACAATGTAATAGGGACCGAGCCTTTTATAACACAAGCTATACTTTTGCAGTTGTTGTATAGACATTCATTTTAATTTGAAGTACATTACTAATATTTTTATATGAAATGTAATGCTTAACGGCTAAAATAAATGCTTACAATCTTCCATGAGAAGGTGTATTGCTTTCCCTTGCTGAACAATTTGTTTCAGCAAAGGAGGAGTTAACAGAATTTTTACCAGGCTTTTTAGAATTAATTTGCTTGTGATACCAATTTCACTCTTGTTAACTGTTTAGAAGCACAACTTTAACAACCACTGCTTCCCATTAACATCACATAACAAAAGAAAAGCATAAAAAATTAAACCAACTATAAAATTAAACCAAAATAAATTTTAAATACAGTACTTTAAGGGTATATTTTCATGATGCTTTGTTATGTTTGGGAGCCAAAGGTGGAAACCTATTGAAAACATGGAAACCTGTTGAGATTGTTTGGTTAGCTTTATGCATAAATTGTTATTTTAAAACATTTTGGTTATGATATTTTTATAACTATATTTAAAAGTGCAAACAACTTTATAAAAGCCCAAAAAAGAAATTAACATTTTGTTAATATTATCTTTACCTTAATGTTGAGGTTTCCCCTTACATTTTTTCTTTGAATAACAAATAAAAAAAAACTTAAAAAACAAAACAAAACTGTGATTGATAAGAGAATTCTTTTTGTATGCAATTGCATTATTTGTTGAGGCAGAAATATATGTACATATATTTGTAACTGAAACCTTTTTGAACTTTGCACAAAAAATTGGTGTTAATAATACTACAATTATACCCCAACCATGATCTTAAAATAGTGTGGTACCACATATATATAAATTTTTAAAAGGGTATAAAATTGACTTTTGTTGCAACAAAATAAAAATAATAAAAAATAGTCACGTGACCCACACAACATACAACACAAGACAACACACATGACATACAGGACAAACTTACAATTAAAAACAAATGGCACCAGAATTCTATTCATAACTATATAAAGTAAGATAAACAAAAATAAAAAATAAAAAGGGTTATATTTGAATAAACAAATTATTACCTTATTTAAAACTTATTACATAAATTGTTAAAAATATATTAATATTTGCCAAATGTATTGTATTAATTTGGTAACAAGGAATTTTGCATTACTTTATATTTAACATTATTTTAAAACTCTGCTATATGGAAATAAGAAAAGCCCATGTTTCAAATATTAGTGAGTGGTTAGGATTAGAAGCAGAGTGTGCATTTCTGTTGCTTGGCAACCATATCTTCAAGAAAGTTAGGAATAATTCCAGCTGTTGCATTCCTGAAGGGTTAAAATACTTAATTTACTGGATTTATTTAAAGTAAAGTTTTTACCTTGTTTTCTTTCTGTTTCTTGTTTTATTCTGTTTTCAATCGCTGTATCTTTTGGAGGTTTCTGTAAAAACTATAACTTTTAACTTTTTAAAACAAAGAGAGAGAGCAGAATTGAGGAGAGGCGGGGGAAAAGGGGGGGGTGAAGAGCAACCTAGGAAGGTAGCGAGACATGAGCCAAGAGAGATTAACTCTATCAAGATATTTGAAAGTACAGGCAGCAGCAGGAAATTTAGCAAACTAAGAAAGCATATAAAGGACAAAACTTAACCGGTATGTAAAAATATTTGAGAAAGAAGGTTCTCTTTTCAGATGAGCGCGGAGTGTGGTTCCGTGGGTCAAAGCAATTGGGAACTTGCACAGCTAGGAACCACGCCCCTGTTTTTTATCCTGGCTTTGAGAGGAGAATGGGGGTAGTTACCTGCTCTTGTAAAACCTGAATTTGTTCCCCCAATGTCTGTTGCTTTTGTGTGCATGCCAAATGGATGGCCGGAGTGCCCTTTTTGCTGCAGTTAACTGGTTTTGGGCAACTCCATGTGTTAATGCATCAATTCTAGGTGTTAACCCACTTAATTTTGGTTTTTTACTTTGAAATTCTTTTTTATTCATTCCCCTGCGATCGAGTTGCAGCTCCTGTCTCCTAATGTGCTCTGTGAACTGTTCCATATTTTCCTTCATGTGATTTACCAATTCTGTGAAAGTATTGTTTGCTACTCTTTCCTTCTGTGCACTTACTTGTCCCGTTCTGACAGGCACCAGTCTAGGTCTCAGTTTAAGTTTAACTGGAACCTGGCTTTTATCATAAGGTAGTGGTTGCAATGCAGTGGACCCCGTTTCATCTTTTAATTTTACTAGGACCACCTTTTTCCATTTCTGTCCCCATTCTTCAGGCACAGGGTAGCTACCTGAAGCTTGCTGTTTACCACCAATATTTATAACAGGGGACGGCACTTTTTGCTTTTGCAGGTTTTCTACAGCTGTTTCTAATTTTTTATTTTCCTGCTTCACTTGCTCGAGCATATCATGAGTTTGGACCGCCTGTTGCCCTGCTAACAGAGCTTGGGCTTTCCAGTGCTCGACTGCCCGGGTAAACTCTTCTACTTCTCCTGTTTTTTCTGTAACTTGTTTGGCCAGCATTCCACCATGCTGTCTGAGCCATCTCACTGCCAGAGACATAAGTTGCAGAATTCTTGCTTTTTTACTTTTATTACTGTTTCTCAGAGCCTCGGTTTCTACCATCGCTCTACATAAGCCAGTCCATGTTTCCCCACTCTCTTTTTTAAATTCATATGGACCCCCCTTACTGGCAATCCAGCGGGTCCAACAATTATCAAACTCCGTGGGGATCATAAGGGAGGGGATTAGGGGGTTCCCTAGCTCGAGGTTTACTGCCATGTTAGATAGCGATTCTTACCACGGCAGTTTCGCTTACTTACCAGATCAGCGGTCGGGGTCACCAGTGTTGTCAGATGCTACCAGGGTGGTGCTTCTGCTTTCTCCTGTTGAT
>NW_020711852.1:0-1065 GCF_002925995.2 Terrapene triunguis | reverse complement strand
TGCATGGAGGGGTCCAAGTCAGATCCTGCTTAGCCAAACCATGGGGGGTGTGGGACGGGGCAAGGGGCATCGTCCTTAGGAAGGTTCCTGGGAGACCCCCTTTCCCGCTCTGGATGGAAAACAGCAGTGCTTTGGGCGAGCCAGGACTCGGAGACCAGCAGCAGCAGGGAGCCAGAGAGAACCACAGGGTCCGTCTGTGTCCAGCAGCCTCACTCCAGAATCCCCCTTCGGATCCAGCCCTGCCCTGGCTGTTCAACAGTGTGAGGGACGTTTACACGCTGCTGAGGGAGGCAAATTGGGATCGAGGAGCATCACAGAGTGGTAGAGAAGCCAACCACAGGAATAGTGGGGGAGCGAGTGCTGCAGGTTGGGATTGAGGGGTACCGGCAAGGCTGGGGCTGGGTGGGGGAGAGACCAGGGCTGGGATAGCAGGAGGCTGTAGGTGGCTAGGATAACAGGATGGGGTGAATTGAATCTCCTGATTATTCCAAGCAGCCTGGTGGAGTATGGCCTGCCCCTGCCCCAGTACTCACCTGCTGCCCCATGTTACACTGGTTGCTCTTTGGGGCTGAGACAGGGCAAAGGACCATGTGCGCTTTACTGGGCCCCCTAATTACCTGGGGCTGGGTGCCACCCTGTCTGGGAGGGGGTGAGGCAGTGCAGGACTCCTGGGTTCTAGTCCCAGCCCTGCCCGACTTGGGGCAAATGGCTCAAGTTACATGTCTGGGAGGGTGGATCCAGGGGCCTTTCCCCTGCTGTTTCAACCCAAATTTTACCCCAAGGAAAAGACAATTAAAACCAAAACAGTAGAGGTAACATGGGGTAACTTCTGTGGCCTTTTGTGTCACTTTCTAGGGTCCAAATCCTGTTTGTAGTAAACAGGGTGTAACTCGCTGGAAGTGAAGGGAGGGACATGGTGTCAATCAGGAGTAGCTCCCTGAAAAATGAGTGGGTAGCTCCATGGAAGTCAATGGAGGGATGTGGTGTAAATCTGGAGTAGCCCATTGGCAGGCAATGAGGAGGAAGGCAGTGTAAATCCGGAGTAGCCCATGGAAGGCAATGGGG
>NW_020711851.1:0-1411 GCF_002925995.2 Terrapene triunguis | reverse complement strand
TGTCAAGGCTGGATCCCCACTTTGAACTTTAGGGTTCAAATGTAGGGGCCTGCATAAAAACTTCTAAGCTTATCTACCAGCTTAGCTTTGGTCCGCTGCCACCATCACAAGAATTCCCTCCCTGGGAAGCCTTGAGAAACCTTTCACCAATTCCCTGGTGAACACAGATCCAAACCCCCTTGGATCTTAAAACAAGGAGAAGTTAACCATCCCCCCTCCTTCCTTCCACCCTCCTTTCACCAACTCCTGGTGAATACAGATCCAAACCCCCTTGGATCTTAAAACAAGGAGAAATCAATCTGGTTCTTAAAAAAGAAGGCTTTTAATTAAAGAAAAAGGTAAAAATCATCTCTGTAAAATCAGTATGGAGAATACTTTACAGGGTAATCAAATTTAAAGAGCTCAGAGGACCCCCCTCTGTCTTAGGTTCAAAGTATAGCAAACAAAGATACACACTCTGGTAAAAAGGTACATTTACAAGTTGAGAAAACAAAGTAAATCTAAGACGCCTTGCCTGTCTTTTACTTACTAGTTTGAAATAGGAGAGACTTGTTTAGAAAGATGGGGAGAACCTGGATTGATGTCTGGTCCCTCTCAGTCCCAAGAGCGAACCACTCGTTAAAACAAAGAGCACACACACAAACCTTTCCCCCCCCAAGATTTGAAAGTATCTTGTCTCCTTATTGGTCCTTCGGGTCAGGCGTCAGCCAGGTTACCCGAGCCTCTTAACCCTTTACAGGTAAAAGGATTTGGAGTCTCTGTACACAGAGAGCTGTTACCCTTCCCTTCATAGTTATGACACGCCCCCCAAATCACAGATAGTGTTGGACGTTCGGTTCCACACTGGCTGTGATTTCTTCCTGGAGTTTTAGGAGAAAACAGAGTTAATAAGACATACTACTGATTATATAAAAACTAACAATGTTTCATTCCAAGAACAATTGTTAACCAGTTAACTCTGGGAAACTTTTCCGGGAGAGTGCATCAGCCACTTTGTTAGAAGCTCCCGAAATGTGTTGTATTTCAAAATCAAAATCTTGGAGAGCTAAACTCCACCGAAGAAGTTTTTTGTTATTTCCCTTGGCGGTATGAAGCCACTGTAGCGCAGCATGGTCTGTTTGTAGTTGGAAACGCCGTCCCCAAACATATGGGCGTAGCTTTTCCAGCGCGTACACAATGGCGTAGCATTCCTTTTCGCTGATTGACCAGTGACTTTCCCTCTTAGACAGTTTTTTGCTGAGAAACACGACAGGATGGAATTCTTGATCCGGTCCTTCCTGCATTAAAACTGCTCCCACGCCTCGCTCGGAAGCATCTGTGGTTACTAGGAACGGTTTGTCAAAGTCTGGGGCCCTTAGCACAGGGTCAGACATGAGTGTTGCCTTAAGCTGGTTAAAGGCCTTTTGACACT
>NW_020711850.1:0-4742 GCF_002925995.2 Terrapene triunguis | reverse complement strand
GTCAGACATGAGTGTTGCCTTAAGCTGGTTAAAGGCCTTTTGACACTCATCAGTCCACTGAACTGCATTTGGCTGTTTCTTTTTGGTTAGGTCTGTCAGCGGGGCGGCGATTTGGCTGTAGTGTGGTACAAATCGCCTATAATATCCGGCCAAGCCTAAGAAGGATTGGACCTGTTTCTTTGACTTTGGAACCGGCCACTTTTGGATAGCATCCACTTTGGCCTGTAGGGGATTTATAGTTCCTTGACCCACCTGGTGCCCCAGGTACGTCACTCTGTTTTGGCCTATTTGACACTTTTTAGCCTTAACAGTTAGTCCTGCCTGTCGGATGCGCTCGAAGACTTTTCCCAGGTGCTCCAGGTGTTCTGTCCATGAATCAGAAAAAATGGCCACATCATCGAGGTAGGCAACTGCAGATTCTCCCAATCCCGCTAAGAGACCATCTACAAGTCTTTGGAAGGTGGCGGGTGCATTTCGCAACCCGAAAGGGAGTACATTGAATTCATACACCCCTGCCTGGGTGACGAAGGCGGACCTTTCCTTAGCGGGTTCATCTAGTGGTACTTGCCAGTACCCTTTGGTTAAGTCTAAAGTAGAGATGAATTGGGCATGTCCCAGTTTTTCCAATAGCTTATCTGTGCGTGGCATTGGATAGTTGTCAGGACGAGTTACAGCATTTAGCTTACGGTAGTCCACGCAAAAGCGTATTTCCCCATTTGGTTTGGGAACTAGAACCACTGGAGATGCCCATGCACTGTTAGAGGGGCGGATTATACCCATCTGTAGCATGTCCTGGATCTCCCTTTGTATAGCCGCTTGGGCATGAGGTGACTCCCGGTAGGGTGGGGTTCTAATTGGGTGAGCATTACCTGTGTCAATGGAGTGGTATGCCCGTTCGGTCCGTCCTGGAGTGGCTGAGAAAATCGGTGCAAAGCTTGTGCACAGCTCCTTGATCTGCTGTCGCTGCAGACGTCCCAGGGTCGTGGAGAGGTTCACCTCTTCCACGCCACCATTCCTTGTTCCTTCGTAGTAGACACCTGCAGGCCACTCCGCGTCATCTGTTTCCTGGGCTGTAAACTGGCAAACGTTTAATCCTCTGGAATAAAAGGGCTTAAGAGAATTAACATGGTATACCTTAGGCTTTATGTTGGAGGTGGGGGAGGCTATGAGATAGTTAACAGCTCCTAGGCGCTCCTGGACCGTGAATGGTCCTTCCCACGACGCTTCCATTTTATGGGCCTGGAGCGCCTTTAAGACCATGACTTGGTCTCCTACTTTGAAGGACCGTTCTCTGGAATGTTTATCATACCAGGCCTTTTGCTCTTCCTGAGCATTCTTTAGGTTTTCTTTAGCAAGGGCTAAAGAGTGTCGGAGGGTGTTTTGTAGGTTGCTTACAAAGTCTAGAATGTTAGTTCCTGGAGAAGGCGTAAACCCCTCCCATTGCTGCTTCACCAACTGTAATGGCCCCTTAACCTCGCGGCCATACACAAGTTCAAATGGTGAAAACCCTAAACTGGGATGTGGTACAGCCCTGTAGGCAAAAAGCAACTGCTGCAACACTAGGTCCCAATCATTGGAGTGTTCATTTATGAATTTACGTATCATGGCCCCCAAAGTTCCATTAAACCTCTCCACCAGACCATTGGTTTGATGGTGATGAGGGGTGGCAACCAAGTGATTCACCCCATGAGCTTCCCACAGGTTTTTCATGTTCCCTGCCAGGAAATTAGTTCCCGAATCTGTAAGGATGTCGGAGGGCCAACCTACCCTGGCAAAAATGTCTGCTAATGCCTGGCACACACTTTTAGCCTTGGTGTTGCTTAAGGGTACAGCTTCCGGCCATCGGGTAGCAAAATCCATGAAAGTCAGTACGTATTGCTTTCCTCTGGGTGTCTTCCTTGGGAAAGGACCCAGGATATCCACAGCTACTCGCTGAAATGGGACCTCAATTATGGGTAGTGGCTGGAGAGGGGCTTTAACCTGGTCTTGGGGCTTTCCCACTCGTTGGCACACCTCACAAGACCGGACATAATTAGCAACGTCCTTGCCCATTCCATCCCAGTGGAAGGACTTCCCCAACCGGTCTTTGGTTCTGTTCACCCCAGAATGGCCACTGGGATGATCATGGGCTAAGCTCAAGAGCTTTACCCGATACTTAGTGGGAACCACCAACTGTCTTTGAGGATGCCAGTCTTCCTGGTGCCCACCAGAAAGAGTTTCCTTGTATAAAAGTCCTTGTTCTACAACAAACCGGGATCGGTTAGAAGAGCTGAGAGGCGGTGGGGTGCTCCGTGCCGCCGCCCAAGCTTTTTGAAGGCTGTCATCTGCTTCCTGCTCGGCCTGGAACTGTTCCCTTGATGCTGGAGACATCAGTTCCTCCTTGGACTGTGGACTGGGGCTTGGTCCCTCTGGAAGCGATGCAGGTGCTGGGGCTGTTTCCACTGACCGTGAACCGCTGTCCGCTGGTGCACTATGTGGTATCTCAGGCTCTGGCTGAGCCTCTTGGGTAGGGTTATCTGCTGCTTCCGCCAGTTCAGGCTCGCTGGTGCCCTCTGGCATTGGAGTTGTAGACGGGTTTGCAAGCGCTGGACTCAGTGCCGGCAATGGTTCTGGTGCTGGTTGCGTTGCCAGTTCCGGTTCCGGGACTGGCTTTGGCTGGGTCTCTGGGATTGGATCCACTACGGCTGTTGCAGTCGTTGGCAGGGGATCCGGTTCCACCACCTGTGTTTGGGTCTCCGGTAACACAGACGGGGCCCTGGTGGACGGCTCAGGAACAGGGATGGGGGTGAAAGCTTGCTTAGCCTGGCTGCGGGTGACTATTCCCACCCTCTTGGCTAGCTTCACATGGTTGGCCAAGTCTTCCCCCAGCAGCATGGGGATGGGATAATTGTCATAGACTGCAAAAGTCCACATTCCTGCCCAGCCCTTGTACTGGACATGCAACTGGGCTGTAGGCAAGGTTACAGACTGTGACACGAAGGGTTGAATTGTCACTGTAGCCTCCGGGTTGATGAGTTTGGGGTCCACTAGGGATTGGTGGATAGTTGACACTTGTGCCCCAGTGTCCCTCCAAGCGATAACCTTCTTTCCGCCCACTCTCAAGGTTTCCCTTCGCTCCGAGGGTATGAGAGAGGCATCTGGGTCTGGGGATCTTTGGTGTGATTGGGGTGTAATGAACTGTAATCGGTTAGGGTTCTTGGGGCAGTGAGCCTTTATATGCCCCAGTTCATTACATTTAAAACATCGCCCTGCTAAGGTATCACCGGGGCGATGTTGGTTGATGGAGACTGGTGTGGTGGGGTGAGAAGGCGTCTGGGGTTTCCCTTGGGATGTGGGTGGGGCCTTGGGTTGTCCCCGGTGGTAAGGTTTTGTTTCGGCTTGCCCCTTCTGATATTCGCTCCAACTGCTACTAGCTTTTTTCTTTTCTGTCACCTCCACCCATTTGGCTCCAATCTCCCCCGCCTCGGTTACAGTTTTGGGCTTCCCATCTAGGATGTACCTTTCTATTTCCTCAGGAACACCCTCTAAAAACTGCTCCATTTTTACTAGGGAAAGCAGATCTTCCAGAGATTTAACATTTGCTCCTGATACCCAGGCATCACAATTTTTGTCAATGTGGTAGGCATGCCGGGTAAATGACACATCTGGTTTCCACCTTAGGGCTCTGAACCGCCGACGGGCATGCTCGGGTGTTAGCCCCATTCTGAGTCTGGCCTTGTTTTTAAAAAGTTCATAACTGTTCATGTGTTCCTTAGGCATTTCAGCCGCCACCTCTGCTAAGGGTCCACTGAGCTGCGGTCTCAGCTCTACCATGTACTGGGGTGGAGGGATGCTGTATCCAAGGCAGGCCCTTTCAAAATTTTCTAAGAAGGCCTCAGTATCATCGCCTGCCTTGTAGGTGGGGAATTTCCTGGGATGGGAAGTGGTACCTGGAGAGGAGTTGTTAGGATGGTCTGATGCATCCTGCCTAGTCCTTGCTGCTTTCAGTTTCATCTCTTTTTTTTCAGCTCCATTTCTCTTTTATGGGCCTCCTGTTTGGCTTTTTCTTTTCTTTCATGGGCCTCCTGTTTGGCTTTTTCTTCTTTTTCATGGGCCTCCTGTTTGGCTTTTTCCAGCTCCATTTTTCTTTTGTGGGCCTCTTTTTTGGCTTTCTCTTTTCTGGCTCTCAGCTCCATCTCTCTCTTGTGGGCCCCCTCTTTGGCTTTCTCCAGCTCCATCTCTCTCTTGTGGGCCCCCTCTTTGGCTTTCTCTTTTCTGTCTCTCAGCTCTATTTCTTTTTCTTTCAGCTCCATAGCTCTCTTGTGGGCCTCCTCTTTAGCTTTTTCTTCTTTGGTAGTTATTTTCCTGGTTTTCCTGTGCTGGGTCACCCCCTCTGCAGTTGACTGAAACTGGGATGTACTTAGCTGTGGCTGCTGCTGAGTTAACAGAGACTTTCTAACAAGCTACTCCCGAGGATGTAAAAAGAAAAAAAAAAACAATTCAACTTGTAAATTGCCTTTACCAGTTTAAAGTTTGCTCACTGATTGAACCCTTCTCTTAACAAAGCCCCTTGTTAAAAAAAACTTAACACCTCTGCCTTCAGGCAAGGAGAGATAAGATATGCATCTACCTTCAGCTCTGCTCTCCAAGCAGCTAGAAGGAAAAAAAAAATCTCTTACTGGCTTTTGGGTTAAAACGATCCCACCGCTGCCACCATGTCAAGGCTGGATCCCCACTTTGAACTTTAGGGTTCAAATGTAGGG
>NW_020711849.1:0-6622 GCF_002925995.2 Terrapene triunguis | reverse complement strand
ATCAAGTCTGGGTTAAGTTTAAGCTCATCAAAAGTTCAGACTCAACATTCCTCCATTTGTAGCTTTGGGATAACTATTTACCAAAAGCTACACCCCATTTTAAGGAGCCAAGGGCCGCTTGGCAATTTCAGCCTGGGCCAACTCGAAGAGAGTAAGGCCCTTGGCTGAAGTAGGAAAAGAATAAACTGACCCACATGAGTCTATGAGGGAGGGGACACACTGAATACAGCAACACAGTATTATAAGGATTACTATGGCCCCAACAATACCCACCAAGAGTTTTTTAACCCACCCAAATCCAGGCAGCCAATTCCATAAGGCTCCCCACCAATCATAAGGTGGCTGGCCAGAGGAGTAGTTCTTAGCCATTTCCCTTAGATGTTTGGTACGTTGAAAAGTGTCAGAGTGGGTGTCATTTACAAAAACACAGCATTCTTCATTTATGAGGGCGCAAGTTCCTCCCTGGGCTGCTAACATTATGCCTAAAGCCATTCGGTTTTGCAAAGCTAACTGGCGCAGCTGGGACATTTCCCCGGCCTGATTCTCAAATAGGGTCGCAGTTTCATTGGTTAAAGATTCTAGTAGTCCCTGTAGACAGATGACACCACCCCTCAAGCTAATGAGACCAACCCACCGCTGCCACGACAAACCATCACGGATATTAATATCTCTGAAGGTTTCACGGATGTTACGAACGTGGGGAAAATGAGGGGGAGTGAGGGAGATGCGAGAAGGCGGTGTTAGCCACGCTAAATAACATGACCCTGCCCAATCCGGGGAGAGAAAATAATAAGCTTTGGGCCCGCACACCCAGTATGTTCCATACAATGCGTTTCGGGTATTCCATTTCTCAAAGTAGGAGGTAACCCACCACCCGTTGGACCACTGTTCCCCTGGTAACGCAGAGGGGTCGTTGTGCGAACTGCAGAGGCACAATTTGGTAGTGGTGTTTTCAAAGGGCAGTGTAGTACTGCTTGAGCAGTTGTAGAAGGCAATCGTATATCCTTTAGCAATTAGTTGGAC
Organism: Terrapene triunguis; assembly: GCF_002925995.2. Classification (NCBI taxonomy): domain Eukaryota; kingdom Metazoa; phylum Chordata; order Testudines; family Emydidae; genus Terrapene; species Terrapene triunguis. The sequence continues at coordinate 5,599 of NW_020711849.1, read as the reverse complement.
ACCCTCGTGATCTGAGCAGGGCTTCTTAAAAGCTGACTCTGAAGGCTTGCCCACCCATGAAAAAGTTGGATCGGGGTGAGGGATCCACATATGGGATAAGTGGGATGCGCAAGGCTTGAAGCCAAGATTTTTACTAAAGGCGGTGCCATTAAAATACATGTTGCATTTACTTGTTCCCACAAAAGTTGACCCCTTTTCTTTAACAAAACACAGTGATCCTGTCTGATTGGTTACCCTGAGATATCTGTTAATTGGCACTCCTGTTTTGTCCCATGTAAGATTGTGTTGGACTGGATCTTTTACTCTAGCCGGTGGCATCCAAGTCATATTAGCAGTGGTCAGGGGAATGGGTGTGAAGGGGAGTCCCTGTTCTGCATTTACTGGAAATTGAGTACATACCCAGCAATTACTTCTATTTCCTAAAATACGAGTTTTAACCTCGTGGGAATAACTAATAAAAGCATTATCTTCATAAGCAGAAAATAAACTAAAAAGGCATAATAAAAAACATACAGTTGTCAGAATAAAAGGTCCTCTCATTTTTTCTGAGTCAATTTAAGTCTGATGTCTGAAAGAGGTAAGCTGGTCCACTGGTCAGAGGCAGTGTCCTCAGTGGTGGCAAGAGCTGCTGGTCCGTCACTGTGGTCCACTACGGCTGGCTTGATGTGGGAGTGGTGGATCCAGGATTTGCGTCCTTCCAGGAACACTGCAGTCTGGGTTGTTAAAAGAACCTGGTGGGGTCCAGTAAACCTCGGCTGGAGGGTGTCGTCACGAACGAACTTTTTGGCCCAGACGAAGTCCCCTGGTTGGAACGGGTGGATCTGTTCTTCCAGCGGCACGGTCTGGGAAAACTGCGAGGCTTTCCAAAGGGTACGGAGGCGAGCCTGTAGGGAGAGAAACTGGCACGCGGTCATATGATCCCCTCCCAATAGTGAAACATCAGCACGTGGTAGCGCCCCACCTTTGAAAGGGGGGTGTCCATAGAGCAGTTCAAAGGGGGATAATCCTAATACACGGGTTGGGCGAGTACGAAGGTGAAACAGGACCAAGGGAAGTACCTGAGGCCACTTTAACCCTGTTTCCTGACAGTATTTAGCCAATGTAAACTTAAGCTCCCTATTCATACGCTCAACTTTCCCGCTAGACTGGGGGTGGTAGGGTGTATGAAAGGAGTGTGAAATGCCCAGTCCTTGTTCTAAACGGCCAAGGACATGACCAGTAAAGTGAGGTCCGCGATCTGAGTCAAGCACGAGAGGGATGCCAAAACGGGGTACAATGTCTCTAAGGAGAATCTTCGCCACTGTGGCAGCAGTACAATTAGCAGTAGGAAAAGCTTTGACCCAGGAAGTCAGAGGGCAAACCAAAACAAGGAGGTACTTTTTCCCAAAAGCCTTTGGCATATCTGCAAAGTCAATTTGAAGATGTTGAAATGGAGCAGCAGGCGGAGGTCTTCCACCCTTAATTTTGTTAAGAGGCGGAGCAGGTCCATTACGCTGACATGTGCTGCATGCTTTCACTATTGACAGGCAGTAGGGTTGAATGCCTGGAGCATACCAAAAGCGAGCGATGGTGTCCACAAGGGCGTGCGTGCCGTAGTGACCCCCCTTATCATGGTGCCAGCGAACTGCCACGGGGTATGTGGAGCGAGGGAGGCAGGCTCGGCCATCTGGCATAAGCCAGGTCCCTTTGACCAGAGTGGCTCCGAGGCTCTCCCACGACTGTAGTTCAGCAGCGGGTACTGGTACGGGGTGCGGTGGAGTAAAGGAGGAGGTTGCAATAGCCAACGTGGGCATGGCTAAGGGTAAGACGGCAGCCGTCTTGGCGGAGGCGTCAGCCAGGGCATTCCCACGGGTGACGGGGCTATCATCTTTAGTATGGGCCCGGCAGTGAACTACAGCCAGGACCGAGGGTTCTTGGAGGGCGTCCAAAAGCTTGTGGATGAGGGGGAGGTGCTGAATGGGTTACCGGCAGCTGTCTGGAAACCTCGAAACTTCCAGAGGTGGATGTGACAATGCACAACTCCAAAAGCATACTTGCTATCAGTAAAAATGGTAACGGTCTTACCAGCGGCCAATTGGCAAGCTCGGGCCAGGGCATAGAGTTCGGCGGCTTGGGCTCCCCAGTTGCCTGGCAGTGAGGCGGCCTCTTGAATGTCCCATTCAGAGGTGACTGCATAACCGGTGAAACGCTTGCCATCAACATAGAAGGAGCTTCCGTCCGAGAAGAGGATGCAATCAGGGTTGTCCAGTGGCACGTCAAACAGGTTGTCCCTTATCTGTAAGATGCTATAAACTACTTCCACACAGTCGTGCTGATCCTGGAGGACTGGCAGGTCAGGAAGCAAGGTAGCTGGATTAAGGGGCCCACACCTTTCAAAAATTAGGTTAGTGTCTTCTAAGAGTTCGGCCTCTAGCTGTTGCTGCCGATGGGCCGAAAAGACTTGGGTTGTGCCCCTACGCAGAAGGGCTGACAAGGCATGAGAGGTCCAAACCGTGGTAAAATGACCCAGGGTCAGGCTCTTTGCCTTTGTGATCAGCAGGGCAGCTGCTGCCAGAGTCCGGGTGCAGGATGGGGTTCCCTGAGCGACAGGGTCGATCTGCTGAGAGTAAAAAGCAAGCGGGAAATGGTGGGGCCCGCTCAGCTGGGTAAGGACGCCACTAGCAATTCCACCCCTCTCGTGGACAAAAAGGTGAAAGGGTTTGCTGTAATTGGGGGGGCGGAGAGACATGGAGGAGGTCACACTGTCCTTGAGTAACTGAAAGGGTTGGATCGTGTCCGGGGATCACCGCAAAGGGTCAGGAGCAAGGTTAGCAGTGAGTCGGTGGAGCGGTTTGCTTAACTCCCCGCAGGACGGCAACCAGGGGCGACAGAAGCCAATTAATCCTAAGAAACCTCGAAGTTGTTTCTTGGTGTTTGGCAGAGGGCAGTTTTGGATAGTCTTTATGCGGACTGGGTCCATTTGTCTCCCCTCTGGGGTTAACAGGAAGCCCAGATATCGGACCTTCTGTGATACCCACTGAATCTTGTTAGGGTCTACCTTGTGGCCTCTGGTGTGTAGGTATAATAAAAGTGCCTTACCATCGATGCGGAGGGCAGCTTCTTCGCGGTTACCTAATAGGATGTCATCTACGTATAGGACTAACGTGGATCCCTGCGGACTGGTGAAGCCTTCCAAGTCGTGGCAGAGGCATTGGCTGAAAATCGTGGGGCTGTCTCTGTAGCCTTGAGGAAGTCGTTGCCAGACATAACTTTGTCCCTCCCAGGTGAAACCAAAGAGATACTGAGAGTCTGGGTGCACAGGAATACTGAAAAAGGCTGATTTTAAGTCAATAACAGTGAACCACTCAGCATCCCAGGGGATTTGGCTGATGATAGTAGCTGGATCAGGAACTACTGCATGAAGAGGGACCACATACTGATTAACAACCCGTAGATCCTGTACAAAGCGCCAACGAATAGGGTCTCCGTCCTTTTTAGGAGGCTTTTTGACAGGCAGTATAGGGGTGTTGCTGGCAGGGAGTGCGCTGAGGGCGGACTAGCTTTTGTGCAATGAATCCCTCGATAATGGGGCGGATGCCCTCCCGGGCTTCCAGCGACAGGGGGTATTGAGGGACTGACGGGGAGGTTAAGGAGGGCTTCACTTGAATCCTTACTGGCTCTGCCGAAAGGAGCAGGCCAACATCAGTGTCAGAAATTCCCCAGAGGGTTAAAGGCAAGTCAGTGAGGTCAGGGGAGAGAGAGGGAGGGGTTTCCCAATTACCCTGAGTTGGGGCTGAATCTCCTAACACTGTCATCAATAATCCTACCCCTTCAGGAGTGCAGGTTAAAGTAGCCTCAAGCTTACAGAGTAAATCCCGGCCCATCAAAGGGATCGGACAAGCTGGGGAAAAAAGAAAACGGTGAGAAAAACATTTATCAGCATAAATAACATTTAGAGGCAAAGTGAGTCCCAGAGACTGTGGGTTGCCCTCCACCCCAGTTGCAGTTTTAACCTCAGAGGATAGCCAGGGAGAGGGGGCATGATTTAAAAGAGAGAAAGTAGCTCCAGTATCAATGAGGAAAGAGACAGGCAGTCCTTGGACTGAAAGGGTTAGACGAGGCTCTTTGCTGGGAGGGGAGAAAGTGAGGAAGGAGCCGGCTAAAGACATTAAGGAAATAAGACCATCACATTGTTTGCCTTCGCCCCCGGGGGACCGTCATTGAGGAGGCTGAGTTTGCTGCAGCTGCTGCTGTTGCCCGTAGTTGATCCAGGCCTGGGGAACGGGCTGAGCTGGTGGTGCAGGGGTGTATTCGTCCCTGGTGTAAGTATCTGCGGATGCGACCGGACCCTCTGGGCGTCCCCAGGGGCATTCACGTTTAAAGTGACTGGGCTGTCCGCACTGAAAACAATTTCCTGGTGGCTGGGGTTGCCAGGACCCTCTTCCCCGAGCACCCTGAAATCCCCTGCCACGGCCACGGCCTCTGCCTCGAACACCGCCGCGAAAAGCTAAAGCCATCAACTTATAGTCTTCCTTTTTCTCTTTCTTTTTACTACTTTCCCTTTCTTTCTCCCATGCAAAATCAGCTACGTCCAACACTGAAGTGACTGACTCACCTCCCCAACCAGGGCGAAACTTTAAGAAATAATCCCTTACAGGGGGCACTGACTGATTCACAAAAAACGAAATAAGCCTTTATATTCCACAATATTAGTATGTTGTCCACAAAAGGTTGGTCGTGCACCTGTAAAGGCATTTCTGTACTTACACCTTTATCACTCACAAAAGGTTTGGCGGAGGCAGCCTCTGGGCTATCCTCAGGGGAGGGGTATGCAACCTGCTGCATCTGCTTGATCTTTTGCCTAGTAATTACTCCTCCCGAGGTGTGCCCTTCCATTTCCCCCTTATCCCTCTGCAGAGATTCCGATCTGGAGTCCTGCAGATTCCCCTCTGCGCCCTGGAGAGAGTCCCCCTGCGGAGGAATAGGGGCAGGTGCAGTGGGGACCAACTGACGAGTCAAAACACGCCGTGGTTTACACCCTTCATTGAAATAACATGGAGGGGGTTCACTCTCGGGAGAATACCTGACTGCCATAATTTTTAAAGATTTCCACAGCTCTGCTGCTGTGTCCCAACAAAACCAGTAACATAACTGTCCCGGATGGTCTTTTTCGATCTGGCTCCTTACTCCTCTTAAGGCAGCCTGTTCGAAAGAGCCATACGAAGGCCACCTCATCTCCGGGTCGGCCAATACCGCGGTATACCCAGTCCAATTCCTTACACACAGTGTGTACAACTTCCTCCTAGACGTTCCTGTCTGTACTGGGAGTTTCCCTTCGTTCCATAACTTATTTACAATCCCCAACGGACTCTCAAGAGGCATGCTAGTCCCTTGACCCATGGTGTCTGACAGGAGCCCTCCAACTGGCGTTTATCCTGCTGTCCAGTACACGGCCCCTCAATATTGAATTGGCTGGGAGAAATCTCCCGTGGCGCCTGCCAATTCGTATACGAGTGGTCTGACCACTGGACAGAGGCACCGCACCAGAAGGAAATCCCGGACGAGCCCCCAAATTGTTAGGTAAAAAGCAAGTCCTTACTCACCTCTCCAGCACCCGAGT